>NC_141041.1:15427500-15660000 GCF_052040795.2 Danio rerio
AATAGGAAGAAACAGTAGAATAGAGAATACTAGAATGATATATAGAGATAATAATAGAGTAATAATATAGTTTTCTAATAACAGATATAGAGAATAATAGATCTATAAACTGGCAGAAATAGTTGCAATTCTATTTAAATCAATTCTATAAAATCTATTTTATTGTTAAATGCTAATAATGTTCACCTCAGACCTTAAAAATAAAATAAACCTTTTAAAATTGAACTTTAGTGACTCAGTGTAAGCCAACACATATCAGTTGACTTATCAGTACATTTAATAATGTTAAAGGGGTTTAATATGTATTAATTAGATTTTAAGCCTTACCATTTTGTTAAAGTGCAGTAAGTGCACTATTCTGTGCTTTTTAAATTTCTGTCGTGTTGTGTCTGCTGCAAACAGCCAAATTGCTTATTTCTGCAAATCTCATCACGTAGCGTGTTGTTAGGACACTGGGTTACAGTTTAACCTGCTCACCTAAAGTTTACACTCGTAATATTTATATTATTTGCTAGTTAATAACCTCATGTAGAACTCTGAATCTGCATCTCATTTCAGAGGCTGCTACTGTCCACTGGAGGTCACATTTCAGTTGCAGACACATCCGTTGAGAGCCTTCATTACTGAAAGGCATGAATTTCCACCAAGGTAACCCGGAATGCTGAAATATAATTGGCTAGACTGGCAGTTCGTGGGTTAAAGGGACCCAAGCAAAGACAGGTGCTATGGCACGAAAAGGACATTTTTTAAAGCAGAATATCTGACTTCAGCATTGTTTTACAAATAAATAAGAATGTTTACTTGGCATGTTTCTTAAATATCTGCAAACAAATGATGGTATTTTTATTCTTTAAAAAGAGTCAAACATTTACATACAGCAGCTTTATTATAGCAAGATTTAAGAAAAACAGAGTAAGACTTGAATCACATTTTTTTACTAGTAAGTTTATAATAAAAATAGCTATTCTACTTTTATTTATTTATTATACACAGTGCATACAACATTCTTCCTCCGTGCACAAGATAGCATGATACAAGTACCATGATTTCATAAAGGGGAAAAAAGAGCATTGCTAATCTTATTTGAGTTAGATTTAATGACATCAGATAATAATGTGAATATAAATAGACTGTCACTCGATAATACATGAAGTTAAACGAATAGTTAAAACCTGAATAGGGGGAAATAGTTAAACTTTCTTTTCTTCATAACAGGCTTCAATTTAGACTCAAATTTAATTTAGATTTTTAAAATCTTACTTTAAAAAACAACAATAAATAAACAAACTTAAAAAAAAAAAAAAAAAAAAATATATATATATATATATATATATATATATATATATATATATATATATATATATATATATATATATATATATATATATATATATATATATATATATATTTAAAAAAATATAGTACCTGATACTGCGGGTCCTGTGTGAGCCGGCTGAGCTCTCTGAACTCCAGCTGAATGCTGGTCACCTCTGCAACTGTGCTGTCTGTGGTCCAGCGTGGAGGATGAGCCGTTCCCTTACCAATGTTTACGTCAGAGTAGGGGATTTTAGATGGAGTTTTGAAGGCAGGCATTAATCTGAAACCAATGTCTTTCTGCAAGAACAGGAACACAAGTGATAAACTCATCTGTAACCCAGTGATACAGCTAAGATAAAGTCAAGATAAAACTGCAAACCTTTAAAGTAATACTTTCCATTTACTAGGATAAAAGATAATATCTTAAAAATAAAGGATTATTGAGATGATAACAAATACTAAAGATATGAAGTGCTTACAGCTTTATCCAGGAAGAGAGTGTCGCCGCTCAGGTGGTATGTGCTCAAGAGACCTCCCAAAATGCGGATGGTGCTCTCAAAAAGATTGACGTCCACATTCTTGGAGAAGGATAATTCTGTCTCCACCCACTTCCTGGCTTCTGCAAACTCTGATAATGAAAGAATAAGAAATAGAGAGCATCAAAAGGTGAAGAATAAATGGAGAATACTACATTACAATTTTCTTTTCTTATTTTCAATTCATATGGGTTCAACACTATAGTCTCTGTGAACCTTTAGGAAATAAACTTTCTAATAATAAAGTTGACACACTCACTAGTTAAATGTGTTCAGCAGTGGATATTGGATAGTTGTAAAATATACGAGCAAGATTTTAAGGCTCAAACGTATATGGCTGCTACAAATATAACACAACTACTGACATTAAGTTTTCACAGAGACAGTCTTGTTTTCATTCTGCTAGTATGTTGATACATTTCTAGCTCTGCCCTCTTCTAAAAAGTTTGATTTAAAATATAAATCAACAACCACCAAAATTACATATTTTAGATTAAAGCCTAAAAGTGGCAATTTTAAAGAGTTATAAAATATTGTCTGTGGGGTATTTTAAGCTTTAACTTCACATAAGAACTCTAGAGCCTTACTTTACTTCTTGTAAAAAGGGGCATAATAGGCCCCATTTAAAAGTGGTGGATGAAGAGATTCACCCCAATGTGTAAATCACTTTAAGTGTCCAGAAAAGTGCTATCTAAATGTGAGGAATTATTATTATTATTATTTACATTGTTATTATTATTATTATTATTATTGCTATTAATTAATTAATATTATTAATGTTATGGTTAAAGGAGTGTCTAATTAACTGTATTTAATTAGTAAAAACAATAATATTGTTGGGCGAAGCAGTGGCGCAGTAGGTAGTGCTGTCGCCTCAAAGCAAGAAGGTCACTGGTTCGAGCCTCGGCTCAGTTGGCATTTCTGTGTGGAGTTTGCATGTTCTCCCTGCATTCGCATGGGTATCCTCCGGGTGCTCCGGTTTCCTCCAAAGTCCAAAGACATGTGTTACAGGTGAATTGGGTAGGCTAAATTGTCTGTAGTGTTTGAGTGTGTTTGTGAATATGTGTGTGGATGTTTCGCAGAGATGGGTTGGAAGGGCATCCGCTGCGTAAAAACTTGCTGGATAAGTTGGCGGTTCATTCCACTGTGGCAACCCCGGATTAATAAAGGGACTAAGGCGACAAGAAAATGAATGAATGAATAATATTGTAGAATTTTGTATAAGTTAACATACCTGTTTATTATAACAGACTGGCATGCCTATAGGCTGAATATCTAATAAACATGAGCACGATGTCACGGTTTTCACAAAATCACGCTTTTGTAGCTTGGAATGATAGTATAGTAGTATATTCAAAAACGTGCACTTTGGACGGCAACATTTTTTAAGCTCCTTAAACACTGCTATTCTGTAAAAAAAATTGACGTAGCATCAACATGCTCTAAAGGCCAATTTAATGCTTCTGCGTCTAATGCACAAAGCCGTATACCCTTTGCCTTGCACTGACACATAACTCTCAAAAATGTAACTACATATCATGACAATGCGGAGAACAAGATCTGCGATTCACCGGCGTGGTATAGCTGTGATGAGTGTGGGCAGGGCCAAAAGCCATTAGAGCAGAGCAAGGCCGGTGGTCCCATGAAGTGCCTTGAAATGGTCTTTTTTTGGATGCCTGATGTAATCTCAACTGAAACAGGAAGACAGGATAGCTCCTCCCCTTCTTTCAAAAACAGCCAATAGTATTATGTCTTCATTACAACTCTGCCAAGGGGAGTTGTTGAACTCAAGTTATTCAAATTAGAAGTGTCTTGAAGAGGGAGGGACATTTCAGACACAAAAGCATTTGAGTGTTAAGAAGATTTGATGTGAATCTGAAGTATGAGGTGATGTCAAAAAACATTGATCCATTTAGGTGGAAGTGACAAACTGCAAGTTTTGGATGTTGTTTATGTCTTCTAAATGCTGTTATGGAGTACACTAGCTAATAAATATCCTTAAGACTAACATACTGATACTAACATTCAAATAATGTATTTTAATTTCAAAAGGACTTAACAAGTCCCACAGAGAAGCTCGGGATGGCTCATTTTGTTTTGTGTTTATATGATGATCGACTTTTTTTAAACGTTCAGCAGTTGCAGTCTCTTTCTACCTAAAATGATTACTACTGTAACTATTAAAACTATTACAGTAGGATTGCATGCAGTTTCTGGTGTAAACTCAAAACACTTGTAAAGTAACTGGACTCAGTGAAAATAAAAACCCCTCTGCCCTTCCTACTAGCATTTCAGAAGTGTTATTGCAGAACACAGACAGAACCTAGAAGTATGAATGCTAACAATGATTTTAGGAAAACATGCAGGGGATGCATTGTGAGCTATGGTGATCACTTGATGCATTAGTATATATTGTGCGTAAGACTCACCGTCTTTCAGACCAAGGATCCACATAGTGTCCAGTGCATCTATGAGCGTGAGGCCCAGACCAAACCACTCTCCATGAGTCTTAGATAGTGGCTTCAGCTCATCATGACCCCATGCAAAAGCCTTATAACCTTTCCATGCATGCCTGAAGGCCTCCTGCACCGCTTCCACACGATCCACTGGCTTCAATGTCCCTGAGCATCAAAAAATAAAACACTTTAAGATTAGAGCTTTAAGATTAAACAAATTTTGCTTCAATTCGGTCAATCTCTGTTCTGGAGTCTGAACTTGAATTCAAAGTACACTGCAATAATTTTATAGTAAAAAGTGTATAAACAGAGGACAGAAAACCCGAGGACTAAAAACACAGTACTGGCATTATAGGAAAAACATGAAATATTAACTTTAGCAAATGAAGAACGTTTACTTTTGTTCATTTCATACTTCCATGATTCCAAGATTTAGTGATAAAAGACTATACAGGTACAAACAAGACTTTTAGTTTGGCCAGTTTTAATTAACTCAAAGTTCATAAAGCCTGAAAACATGTATTAGTCAGGTGTATGTCAATAAAATCTGTGAAAGTCTCTATTTAAAGCTAAATCTATACTTAACGTACTATACACTACCTGACAAAAGGTAGATCTTAGTTGTAAGAGCAACGAATAAAAACTCGACTTTTACAGTAGTTGATCATTCAGAAAAGTTACAAAAGGTTTTTTTGATGCATCATACATTATAAATTGAATGGCACCTGCACTTATGTTAGTCTGTTTTTATTATTCCTGAGGTGTCCATAATCCTGGACTAAGCCATATCCTGAGCAGCTACTGTAGTGGTCATGGAGGAGTGGAGAGCATGAGACTGATTCCTGTAAGACCCCAGTGACAGATGAGTCTTCACATTGATCCTGAAGGGCCAGCCTGTACACCAGCCGGTGACCTCTCCTACCTGCAGCTTCTCCACGATGGACGTCCAGAATTCTCCAGTCTCTGGCACCTAGACTGCAGCTCTGCACATGAAGATTAGCCAGAGGAGAAACGGTGGTGTCCAACTGAGCCTGGTTTCTTTCAAGATTTTTTTTCCTTCACTTTCGTCAATTGGTGAAGTTTGTTCTTCGCCGCTGTTGCCACTGACTTGCATAGTTTGGGACTTGTGGAGCTGCGCAACGATGGATTTGCTCTTCAGTGTTTAGACTTTCAGCAGTGAAAACGAAACCACACTGAACTGAACTTCAACTCTGAAAACTAGACTGACGCTCTTTCAATTTACTATAATCTTTTATCTTAAGCTGTTTTGACACAATCTACATTGTAAAAGCGCTATACAAATAAAGATGAATTGAATTGAACTACATCCCAATCATCAAAACTACTGCAGAAGACCTTTTGGAACCTACATAGACCCAAGATTCTCACAGAAATCAGTCATGTCAAGAAGTTGGCAAAAGAAAAATCATGGTTTGGAGTTGCATTCAGTATGGGGCGTGCAAGAGATCTGCAGAGTGGATGGAAACATCAACAGCCTGAGGTATCAAGACATATGTGCTGCCCATTACATTACAAAATTGCAGGAGCGTGCAAATTCTTCAGCAGGATAGCGCTCCTTCTCATACTTCAGCCTCCACATCATAGTTCCTGAAAGCAAAAATCGTCAAGGTGCTTCAGGATTGGCCATCTCAGTCACCAGACATGAACATTATTGAGCATGTCTGAGGTAAGATGCATGAAGGCATTGAAGATGAATTCAAAGAATCTTGATGAACTCTGGGAGTCTTGTAAGAACGCTTTCTTTGCCATTCCAGATTACTTTATTAATAAGTTATTTGAGTCATTGCAAGGATGTATGGATGCAGTCGTCCAAGATCATTAAGATCATACACAATATTAATTCTTACTGCACCATGACTTTATATTCTATCCTGTATATCATTTATGTTAAGTGACAAGACTTTTGCTACAGCAAAGTCAGACCTTATTGTATAAATTAAACATATTTTATTTTGGTAAAATAAGCAAAATCTAGAGGTCTTTGCCTTTCATATAAGCCACTTCTGATACCAAATGATCAACTAGAAGTCAAGTTATTATTTGTTGTTCCTAAAACTTGGATGGCCAACAAGACTTTTGTCATATAGTGCAAATGGGATTCATTTAGTGTAACTGTGTTGAATTTATATTATGAGTGGTTTATTTGATTAACTTTCAAAACAACTCACCAGAAACATGAAAATGATCCAATTGGCAGAATGTCCAGACAAATCGTATGCAAAAAATTATTATTTAATAATAATAATAATTTGAAAGTAATTTAAAAAATGACACTTGCACCAGTTTGGGGTATTTGCACCAGACACTTTCTTACACGTAATCAACATCTCATGAAAAAGTGTATTCAACAGGTGAGTGGGCTTGACAAACCACCTGTAGAAACACTCTTTTCTCTTTAAAAATAAAAAGAATAAATAAAGATGCACTCAAAAACAAAAAAAAATTTTTTTGCTTGTTCAAACTACTTTTAAATGAGCTGAAACACAATTCTTGAGATTTCATTGGGACAACTTAATTTTTTATGTTCAATTCACATAATTTGTTAAAAGTGTTAAATTAACTTCATCAATTTGTGTTAGAACAACATGAATGAACTGTGTGGAACCCAGCATTTTTTACAGTGTACTCCTTAATTTAGCACCTAATGCTCTGAGCACAAACACACCCTTTTTATAATTAGCATTTGTTGTGTGCATTGCCCCCCTTAGTTGAATCGCCGAATGCCTCCTTAGTTGTAAGTCACTTTAAACAAAAGCGTCTGCTAAATGACTAAATGTAAATGCAAAAAATATATACAGCAAAAACAATTGGTAAAGTGTATCAGAAAAAGCAAATTTGCATGTACTGTAAATAAATAAATTTCTAAATCAGAAACAATCATCAAGCAAACCACTGACACAAAAACCAGACATAAATAATAACTCCAGTTATGGGATGAATATCATTACCTGTTTTTAAGTCAGCAGCTTCCTCAGCATCAGCCACAGTTGCATCCTTTCCCTGAATGGTGGACTGAAGCTCAGTGCCCTGCTCTGCCTCAATCATCGCCCCGCGCCAGCTAGAAGTCCAGAAACATCACCAGCATCAGTCGTGACAGTTTTTTTAAAAAGTTTTTTTATCCAGCATCCATCCCAGACATTCAACACCAGTTACAGCCCTGATTCCTCCCACAACCGCAATTACCCATGAGTCCTGCTACAGGACACAGCTGGAGGAAATGAAGACTCATCATAACTCCTGCCTTTCCAGTTCAGCTGCTAATAAACTCCTCCAGAGCGCGCAATCACTGCACACGAGTGTCCATCTGCAGCTCCTCTCAGAGAGTACTCTACTTGTTCCAAAAGTGTTTGTTCACCCAAAAAAAAAAAAAAAAAAAAAAAACAGTTCTGTTACTGTTTACTCATCCTTTTGTTTATTTGTTCTTAGGGGAAAAAATATACGTTTTGATACGTTTAAAATGCTTATTTGGAATTTTTTTTAATGAATTTTGGTTATTAAACAGCATTTTAGAGGGACTTAAAATGTACTATGAAAGTAGTGATGTCATGCAGATGGGTATTACATGTTCAGTCTATGGGCATGTGTAAGTACTTGACAACCAAAACAACAAAGATTAACTAAAGATTTATACAGGTATATGTGATTCTTTACAAAATTACATTGATAATTTCAAGAGTTCACAGTAAGATAATGCTCGACTATAATAGCAGGTTTGGCATGCTGTCCCGGGAAAGATATTTTACAAATATTTGTAAACAAATATATATATATTTTTTTAACAAAAAGTTCAAACGTTTTTACGCTGTTAAGATATAGTAGCAATAATTATGTTTAAAAAGGTTGTGAAAATTTTTGAAAAATGGTTGTATATATATATATATATATATATAATTTTGTGGAAATGTTGTAGTTTGTAATTTTTTTTGCAATATTTTGCATTCATTTAGATGTATTATCTTTCCATTGCTAAAAGATGTTATGTGACTAAAATGTTATTTTAATAAACATATGTTTAATATGTATGCTGTATGCTGAGCACTGTATTTAATAAATGTATATATTTAATAAAAATATTAAGTGTATATTGCAAAATAAATAATATTAAATTATTTTATTATTATTATTATTATTATTATTATTATTATTATTATTATTATATCATTTGATTAAAATAGAAATCTTGTACAATATCATACATTTTGTTTTTGTCAATTTTAATTAGTTTAATCTTGCTTGTTTAATAAAGTGTTATTTTTTCCAGAAAATAAAAAATTCGAACTTGAATGGTCATCTACCTTTAATTTAAGGCATGATTATAAAAGTGCAGGTTTCAAATCACATGTTGGAAAGAAAAAATGACAATTAGCTACAATTATTGTACAGTAATTGTTTTCCAAATACAGTGCGAGATAAAACTGATAAGCAACAATGTGAAAATGTTTTCATTTATTGTATGTATACACTAAATGTATTCAAGCATACTGTATGAGTGAGACTAATGACAAATAAGTGGCAATAAAACTTCTAACTACTGTCTGAGTTTTAATTACTCTATTAATTCAAAAGGTTAAATTCTAAGCCAACAAAAATCAAGGTCTATTCACCAATCATCCTTATTAAAAAGTCTCATGTAATAAGTCCAAACCTAATGACTGTTTTTGCTTCTTTTGCTCCGTCTTCATCTGTCTTGATCAAGCCTTCTTCTCCATCTTTCAGCTGCCAGTCGGACACGTTCATTCGCTTCTGTAGCGCTGGGGGACCACGCTTGCTAGGAGGTTTTCTCTGAGATTTATAACACACAACAGAATAAGTAGATACAGTATCTCATAAGAAGGTGAATTAATTTAATATAAAAAAATCAGTGTTTTTCATATGCAGGGTGGTTAAAAAAAAGAATACCACAACTTTTTAAATTTTTTTTTACATTTTGATGTCACTCGAGTGTCAGGAGGGGGTCATATTGAACATCTATGAACTTCTTTTCTACTGAAAAAAAAAATTACTTTGTTAAGTACTCTTTACATTGATTAATTACCCAAGGTTCCATCATGTTTTTTGATTAAATGCAGATTTTCAAAGTTGTGGTATTTTTTTTAATCACCCTGTATTATTAACAAATAATAACATTAAAATATTATGCATGTATTCATGTATTTAAAGGTTCAGGACACCCTGGAGAACTTTTTTTTTTATATATTAACAGATTTGTGTGTGTTGAGCATCAGTTAAGACAATGTTAGCACCTGTCAGCTTTAATTGTGGGGAAAACTGGATAATTTTGAGCTTTTGTCAGCAAATTTCAGCTTCCGGGTTTAAAATGATTTTTGGGACGGGATCAAAATCGGCGACGTAGCGAAGTACTGCAAGTGCAATGATGACGCGTCGGTTTCTCATTATTATTCATAGCGGAGTTTCTTATCCTATGAGAAGAGCCGGCTGCTTAAATATTCATGAGACCTGCCAGAGTCAAGCCCGAGCTGTGAGACACGTCACAGACCCACATCACGGGCACACAGTATTTAGCCGTTCATGAAGGCTCATATGCGTTTGTTTCCATGATCCACGGGGTTTGTTGCCTGTTTTCCCCCGTGATCTTGTCAGGGCCGATCAGCAAAGCTGTGTGTATGCTGCTAGCATTTTTGTCGGGAGAGCAGCACGAGAATTAGAGAATGGCGGACGCTGTCTTTTATCAGGAGTTCGTTCACATTCAGACACATCGCCGTGCTGCTGTGTTTGCCTAATCCCCCAGATTACCAACAGGGCCAACAGTTAAAATAGACAGGTCAGGAGACCTGCTGCACTGAGTCTGCTGGATACGGGGATTGAGGGAGAAGTCCTCATTTATAGGGTTTACATGAACACACTTATCTTTATAATGATATAAATTGTGGTTATGTGTATATGAAATTATGAATAACAAATGTAGCAGGGCATTAAATTACTGTTCATTTCTTTGCATTTTAACTTTGTAAACTATAAACTCATGCGTCTCCTCACGACATTTTGTGAGCTAGCTTCGTTGGCTCACGTTCTCCCCTGCTGGCCACGCCCACTCCTGCCCGATGCTCGCGCAGCTCCACGCCCATTAATCATGCATCTTTTGAAAAAGTTCTGAAGTAGACTTTAACCGAAAGTGGGGGGTGTCATGGCCCTTTAAGTATTAATTCAGTATTTAATTAGCTTTTTTTTCCAATTCGCCTACTGTATACCACATGTCTTTGGACTGTGGGGGAAACAAAGCGCCCGGAGGAAACCCAAGCAAACACAGGGAGAACAATTTTAAATAAATAAATGAATATATTAATATATTAATATATATATATATATATATATATATATATATATATATATATATATATATATATATATATATATAAGGGCTGTCAAAATTACTTTGATTAATTTTAAATATTTAACGCGTAAAAAAAAATAAGGCAAATAATGCAGTTGCAGTTTTTTTAATTATTTCCTGTTGTGGCCGACATGTGTTCAGGGCAGGCGCGTCCATAGAGGCGACATAGGCAGCTGCAGAATAAGAGGCAAATAACTAGCAGAATAACTAGCAGAACCCCCTGTCCTCACATTCATCCGCTACACCCACCCCCTCCCTCACGGTAATCGGCCTTCCATATAAATAAAACGGCGTGATTGCCATTTGCCTAGAGCGCCAGTTCAGCTTGCTCTGGCCCTGCATGTGTTAAACGTGCAAAGAAATATTGGGTTTCCTCCAGAGTTTCATGCAATTTCAGGTGTTTCATTTTAAATATTTAGACTTTAACTGCAGTTCAGCAGTTCACTCTCATCGAAAATATTTTCATTCAGGATAGTTTAATGGAATTTGATACCTCATGGCGAAAGGAAAGAAAAACCTCAGCATTTCGGGACTCGCGTGGTCATTTAAGATAATCAAAAATCGCTGCTAACATGGTCGACTCTTAATCAGTATTATCTTAATCATCAAAGCTGAGTATTGGTGTCCATGTGAATGAAAGTGCCAAATGAATTTGCAAGCTGTCAAAAACATTTCTCTGACCTTAAGCTGTGTCCCTCAAATGTTTCATTAAATTTGACGTGTTTTCCCCCTTTCGTAAAGCATCTGCTTCACGTTCCTCTGTCAGAATCCTTGCTTGTAAAATACAGTCATACTTTAGAATGCTTAGTTTAAGCAAATTTGATAAAATAAAGACAAAGATAAAATAAATCAGCTATTAGAGATGAGTTATTAAAACTATTATGTTTAGAAATGCGTTGAAAAAAATCTTCCTTCCGTTAAACAGAAATTTGGGAAAAAATAAACAGGGGCGCTAATATTCCAGAGGGGCTAATAATTCTGATTTCAACTGTATAACAGTGAATTATGCATTTCCACTAACCATAGCTGGAGGTTTAGGAAGTAATGGAATGCTGGGTTTCTGAAGCTCTGGTATAACATCTGGTTGGACGTCTTGAACACCAATTCCTGCAGACAGCTTTGGGATGAGGCCAGGAGGAATTGGCCTGAGACCTCGATTATCCACTTCATCCCAATCCTCCTTCAATGACCGATCAGAGATACCTGGAGAACAAACATACAGAAACATGTTTCTCATGTGAGTGTTTATTATGGATAATGTTTATTATTTATAACGTCACTTTTTAATAAGATGTAATAAGTAAGTCTCTGGTGTTTGCAGTAATTGTCTTTGTAATTTTAAATCGAAATAAAACAGATCATTAATTAGGAGTCTGATAAACTTAGGTGTGAGCAAAAACATTTCATTTTAGTGTGTGTCTCTTTTCACAAGAGGGTAGAGCCTTTACGGGCTAACATAAGTTGTTGTGTTGGTTGAATCCTGAATCAATATTGGAGTTACTTTTACATGCCGGAGGAAGATGACATGGCTGAAGTATTTATATTAGACAGGTAATGCTATGTTTTAAAACTATTTTAGTCACACAAGGCTTATGCAGATTGTGTTGTGTTATGAATAGTTTATAAGCACAAAAGTGTTGTTTAGCCACTGAAATCTTCCGGCAATAGAATATGGGACTATTTTCAGTTTCATAAGGGACCTTTTACAGCATCAATAATGGTTAGTTTAACAACAAAACATAAGTAAATAGCGCTATTCCGCCTAGCCTGCTTTACTGAGCTGAAGTTGGATTTATATTCACATCATGTTGGTTCATTTTTGAACAATGACAACCTGTGACGTGCTCCCTATATTGTTTACCATACTACTCTAAATATTCGTTCTGAAACAGCAAGTAAATATGGCTTAATAATATGTGTAATTTCTGCACACAGCCGGCCAACCACTTTAGGACAGTAGTACAGTATTGCTTTAGGACAGTGTGTGAGAAAGTGAGACCAGCAATCCCTGCATGCATAAAATATTGCACATTATGACAAGTTCTGATTGCTACACAACTGAAAATGTGCCTGAGAAGTGAATTGGATTAACTAAATTGGCTGTAGTGTATGAGTATATGTGTAAATGAGAGAATGTATGGGTGTTTCCCAGCACAATGCTGGGTTGTGGCTGGAACATATGCTAGATAAAACATATGCTAGAGTTATTGGATTTTCATTCCGCTGTGGTGACGCCCGTTAAATCAGGAACTGAATGAATGAACGATTGTCTGTTTTTTCCACCACACACAAACTTTTCACTTGTTTGAAATGTTAATGAACTTACATTGCAAACACATTTGAGGTGAATTTGCATTGTCGTTCTCTATAATTTACATGTGCAAATACATACAAAAAAAATTCACATTAGGTGTGAACCTAGCATTATAGTGGCTGACTGTAGTATTATAAACCTGGTAACCAACAGTAAACAAGGCAAACATAATGAAGAAAACTACAGGCACGTGTTCACCAAGGCGTTTTTTTTTTTTTTTTTTTTTTACTGCAGAAACAGCAGCTGATCAGTTTTTTCTGTTGCTGTTGAAGGATTTTCCACATATTTAAAACGTCGGCTTCTGTATCTAGGTGCTGAGGTGGGGGGTGTGGTTGTGTATACCAGATATTTACCTATCTAGTGAAACTAAAACAAGTAGTAATGGGTACTTTTTACTTAAGTACATTTGTGAGGCCGGACCACTATACTTTTACTTAAGTATAAAAGTGAAATCAGTACTTTTACCATTGTCATTTTAAACATGAGTATTTTGAGTAAAGGATTTGTGAACTTTTCCCATCTCTGAGTATTTCTATTGTCAACAACAAAAATGCCTTTAAGAGTAGCAATATATGATAAGATCATCTTTCTACATCACTAGGAGAGCGAAATCTGAACGTCTTGTTTTTCCACTTGCTTGCAGAGAAAGGCATCATCAAAACATAAATAACAGGATTTTACATTTTTGGGTTTGTAGATTCACCAGAGACCCGATTATTGCAGTTAAACATAGAAAAATCCCACCTTTAACAGCAAACAGCATGATGTTTACATCATCACTTCATGACCTTTTAAGCCCTATGAAATGTCATGAAAGTGGGTGTATGAAGTACCTCTCCACTGCTCCGTGAGACTGGAATAGGACAGAATCCCAAATATAAAGAGGAAGGCCAGCAGGAAGAGAATGAGGCTGCGCTGCAGTCGAGAAAGCTGCTTCCATTTCTGCCAAAACAAACGCAAACAACTCACACAATCAGAGGAAAGTGCAGCAATTTTGCATTTGATGGCTGGATGTCGATGCCAAATATAGTCCTACAATAACAGAGCTAAATGGGAGAAAGAAAAACACCATTTATCCATCACACATAAATCATATCTGAAAGAAAGTTCCTCTTAGTTTAGACCTTTTTATAGTTCAGTCAACGTGCATCTCTGATAATGGAAGACATTAAAGGGACTTAAAAATTCATTAATTTTCTCGCCCACGTCGTTAAAACCTTCATGACTTTTCTGTATCTTCGATTTTTCCTTCAAAATTAGAAAAGTTTGTTGGCATTTTAGACTTATTAACGTGCATATAACTTATTTTACACACCAAGTCCTCTGCTATGGAAGACATGCCAGTAAAGAAATTATAGCATAACTGTTCTACTTAATAGTTAGTCTTTTAATTATTACATGAACTGATATTTTAAGCTACATTTTGAAACTAAAAGTTTTTTTTAATCTAAACAAGTCTATTTATGGTGAAGCTGGGAATGCTGCTTGCTTTCTGGAGATAATGAAGCAAATACAAATTAGCAGATTAATTTAGAAACACAACGATGAGTTTTGTTTTAGCTGGATGTGACTCGAACTGAACGTAGTCCTTCAGCACAAAAATGTTCTTCTCAGAATATTAAACCGATGTCAAGACATCTCTCAGACAGCAAAATGCAGCTCATTTACACAAACAAAGCACAAGCCATTAGCCTTTGAACATTACAGTTTATAACTGAAAAATAAGAGCTGAGCAGCAAAACAAAATAAAGACTTAGAGTCATTGTAAGGAGAAAAAATGTGTACTATTAACTATAAGTTTGAAAGTCAGCATTCGACAAGTTTTCATAACAAAATGAAATGTTTCCTTGCTAAATAAATTAACACCCAAAAATAAGTCTCTTGCAGAAGAACATGTACAAGATTTTGTTTTAAAATTGTGCTGTTTTTCAAATCATCTTGATTAATCGGCTAAGAAAAACAGAATGTGCATTTACATAATATTAGTGTGTGTAATGTGTATGTTTGTTATATACACTCACCGGCCACTTTATTAGGTACACTTGTCCAACTGCTTGTTAATGCAAATTTCTAATCAGCCAATCACATGGCAGCAACTGAATGCATTTAAGCATGTAGACATGGTCAAGACGATCTGCTGCTGTTCAAACCGAGCATGGGAATGGGGAAGAAAGGTGCTTTAAGTGACTTAGAACGTGGCACGGTTGTTGGTGCCAAATGGGTGATCTAAGTATTTCAGAAACTGCAGATCTACTGGGATTTTCACACACGATCGTCTCTAGGGTTTACATAGAATGGTCAGAAAAAGAGAAAATATCCAGTCAGCGGCAGTTCTGTGGGCGCTAATGCCTTGTTGATGCCAGAGGTAAAAGGAGAATGGCCAGACTGGTTTGAGCTGATAGAAAGGCAACAGTAACTCAAATAACCACACTGTAAAAAATGTCAGTGAAAACTACAGTAAAAAACTGTAAAGCAGCAACAGTAAAAGACTATTTAAACCAAAATAGTATATGACTGTATTACATACATTAAATCACCGTAATTTAAGAAAGAGTACATAACTTTAATTTTTACTCTTTTAATATGTAATAAATACAACTTTTTACAGTAAAAATATATTTTTTTGGTGAAATAAATAAAAAAATACCGTAACTTCTCAAGCAAGTAATTACCCTAAAATCAACAGTATAATTCTGTGTAAAAACACATTTTGTTGATGTGTACTATAAAATTTACAATATAAAACCTTCAAAAATTCAACAGAAACTTACTTTAAATTCTACAGTAACAAGAGGTTAAAAGAATGGTATATGTTAGTCAAATAAAAGGGATAGTTCACTCAAAAAGAAAAAAATCCAAACCCGTAAGACCTTTGTTCATTTTCAGAACACAAATTAATATATTTTGGATTTAATCGTAGTTCCTCCCATAGACAGCAAGGGTTCTTACGCCACAAATTACAATGTTAAAATCCAAAGTATTTTAATTTCTGTTCCGAAAATGATTAATGACATTTTTTTTTTTTTTTTTGGTCAAACCATCCACTTTGTTGAAAAACAAAAACAAAAAACAGCATATGCTGGTAAGGTATGCTGGTTTCAATGCTGGTCTTGCTGGTCTCAATGGTGGTCAGGGCCAAGATATTACATTGAAACCAGAATACGGGCATCAAAACATAGGCTACATCACCAGCATATGCTGTTTTATTTGAGTCTTTAATGTAAATGTTATAATATTCTGTCATTTACTGTACTTTTGTGTATTGTTCATTAAATAGGCCCTATGGATCAAATCTGAGATTTAATTGCTAAAGGCAATGAAAAACAAATTCAAGATATAATTGTAAAAATACAAATATATCGACCTTTATGTAATCATTCATTCGTTCATTTTCTTTTCGGCTTAGTCCCTTATTCATCAGGGGTCACCACAGCCGAATGAACCGCCAATTTATCCAACATATGTTTTACACAGCGGATGCCCTTCCAACTGCAACCCATTACTGGGTCCATCCATACACACTCATTCACACACATACACTACTGCTTGTCTTTGGACTGTGGGGGAAACTGGAGCACCCGGAGGAAACCCACGTGAACACGGGGAGAACATGCAAACTACACACAGAAACGCCAACTGGCCCAGTCGGGGCTCGAACCAGTGACCTTCTTGCTGTGAGCACTACCCACTGCGTCACCGTGTTGCCCACTATGTAATCATGTTGTAAAAATATTAGATTTTTCATATTACTTTGTATTTAATCACAACTATATAGGTTAAAGGCTGAAATAAAAGGTTGAAATAAAAGATGCTAGAATGAGCAAAAATAAAAGATGAATTATGAAGACAATTATGAAAGTGTTTTTAATTATGAAATGTGTTTTATTATTGATTATTTATTATTAAACAGCATGTTTTAAAAATTCTGTAAAAAACATGAACACACATGCAGAGAAAAAAAAAATCACGATCTGCATGCAATGCAAGTGGTGAGTCCAATGCCTATTTTAAATTTTTTCATAGGGTAACTTGCAAATTGTGAAGTTGGGGGAAGACTTTTTGTCTGACGCAAAGTGTATTTATTTAACAATTACTTGTTAACTTGAGTATAAATTACGAACATTTATACTATTCAAAGTGCATATTTAAATGTAGTAATAGCACCACTCAGTAAACGAAGGTGAACTGTCAACGTTATTTTATATTTCAGTTGGCGAAAAATGAGCGCGCACACCGTTTAAAATGGCGGAATAGCACCGCCCAATGAGCTAACGTGAACTGTCGACATTTTATATTTCAGCCGCCGATTTAGCGCGCCCGCTCTTCAACTTGTGATGCTTAGTGCAAACCTTTGGCACCTGTTAACTCCACTTCTCTTTTCGAGGTAAGTCTGTTTGACAACACGGTTCTACACTAAAAGTACATTTTTACAGAATCAGTATTAGCGATGTTGAGTTGCAATTTCTGTGGCAAGTCAGTCAAATCATTGAGGGCTTATGTAATACATTGCAAACTTCACCGAAATGAACCGCGTTTATTTAAGTGCTTTGCAGCCGAATGCAAACAGACTTTCTGTACATATGCATCGCTTAAGGCTCATTTTTACAGAAAACATAACGTAAATGCGCCTGTTAACGTTGCTGTCGGGACAGATGTTATGCCTATTAAATGTGCAATGGCGTTATGTGATCGACAGTGTGAAGATGCTAAATCTCTAATAGCACACTTGAAAGACCACATTGTAGAAGGACGTGTTGTGAGTTGTCCAGTAAGAGGATGCACAGATGCTTTTAAAGTTAAATCTTCCTTTACCTCCCACATGTCACGGAAACACAAACATTTCACAGAAAGCACAATTAGTGACTTGTACAGAGACTCGTCAGCTTATCAGTCATCTTCACAATCTGTAACAACCGAATTAACGTCACATGACTGTGGCCATGAATTTGAATGTGATGTAGATACATCCGACGATTTCAACGATCTTTTTCTTAAAAATATTTGTTTATTTTACTTAAAACTGCAAGGGCAGCTCTTAGTGCCTGATTCAACCACACAGAACATTGTTGAGGAGATTCAAAATATACACGAGTTGGGTCAGACATATACTTTAAGTAAACTTGCTTCACAGCTAAAGAATGAAACATCCTTAACAGAAGATGAGATCACCAAAATATGTCAGTCTGTCAAGGAATCTGATCTGTTTTCTGCATGTCATACAGGGCCAATGAGGACTGCACACACAAGAGCTCAGTGTTTCAAAAAAAATTTCAATTATGTGGAGCCTAAGACTGTTTTGTTAGGAAGGGATGAGAACAGAAAAGATAGGTTTGCCTATTATGTGCCAGTCAAAGAGACTTTAAAATGCTTATTGCAGTCTGATATGTGGCAGGATTGTATGTCTGAGGAGCACCCCACTGACACACCCACAGATGTTTTAACTGATGTTACTGATGGCCAGATGTTCAAATCAAATGACTTTTTTGTTCAGAATCCATCAGGCCTAAAACTAGTACTGTATCAGGATGCATTCGAAGTTGTTAATCCTTTAGGCTCTGCAAAGACAAGACATAAAATATTAGCTGTTTATTTATCTGTAGCTAATTTGCCACTTCATGTAAGGTCAGACACAAACCACATGTCACTTGTTTTATTGTGCAGAGAAAAAGATTTTAAAGAATTTGGGCATGCTAAGGTGTTCTCTAATTTACTAGCAGACTTAAAGTATTTGGAGGAGAATGGAATTCCTGTTTCAGATGAAACCGTAGTAAAAGGAACGGTCTATTGCATTGCCGGCGATAATTTAGGATCCCACTGCATTGGTGGGTTCTCTGAAAATTTCAGCCGTGCAGAACATTTCTGTAGATATTGTCTAATTACTCGATCTGAATTTCAGGGTGATCCAAATCTGTGTGGACCAGCCCGGACAATTCAAAACTATAACTCAGCAATTGACCGCATCCAAGCAGAAGGAGCACAAGACGTGGAAGGAGTAAAATTCAGGTCAGAATTCAATACTTTGAAATACTTTAATGTGTGTCAGCCTGGTCTGCCACCTTGTGTGGGACACGACATATTTGAGGGTGTTTTGTCATATGATGTGGCACTGTATCTGAAATACTTCATAAAAAAAAAAAAATGGTTCACATACTCTACATTGAACAGGCGTATTAAACAGTTCAAATACTGTGCCTCAGATGCTGCTGCTAAGCCATGTGAGGTCAACCCTCAAGCAGGTAAGCTCACTGGAAATGCAATACAGAACTGGAATTTTTTAAGACTGATGCCTCTCATAATTGGTGATCAAGTGAAAGATGCAGCAGATGATGTGTGGCAGCTGACTCTGCAGCTGAAAGACATTGTGGACATGGTATGTGCTCAGAAAATCTCTGTTCCTCAAATTGCATATCTTGAAGTCCTTATTGAAGAGTATTTAGAATCCAGAACATCTATATTCCCCGAAACTAAGCTGAGACCTAAGCATCATTACTTACGCCATTATCCAGCACTGACTCTGAAATTTGGCCCCTTGATTAGATTGTGGACAATGCGTTTCGAAAGCAAGCATAGCTATTTCAAAAGATGTGCAAGAAATTTGAGGAATTTCAAAAACCTTGGTCTCACTTTGTCTAACAGACATCAGATGTTGCAGGCTTATTTATCAGCAGGCTCCAATAGACAGGCTGTTTTGCAAATTAAAGGTGGTTCTCCATTCTACTCAACACTGTACAGTAAAGGCATTCAGGATGCAGTCAGACAATATGGTTTCACTGATACCAACACAGCTGTCACAGTAGAAATGGTTTATAAAGGAACAGCCTACAAGAAAGGACAGTTCCTTGTCACAGGGTATACTGACTTGGTGGAATTTGGTGAACTTGTGCTCATTTTGGTAAAAAACAACACCGTTTATCTTTTGGTGTCAATGTACACAGCAGAATTCCTTCCTCAGTACCATGTGTACTCAGTGAGGAAAGACAATGAAATGATCCAGTGTTTTAACATCTGTGACATGATTGATTTCTATCCATTGGCTGCTTACATGAAAGATGGACAACGACTGGTTCCATTGAAACACAGTGTTTTGTCACACTAATTATGTCTTGTGCTGTCAAAATTGAAAGTTTTTTTTTTTCTTTTTGTCTTTTTACATTTTTTTACTCAGAATGGATGACGTAGAGCCAAGCAACATAAGCAGTGCCATTACTAATGTGTTACCAGACCTACCAACCTCAAATCTAAATATTGTATTGGAGACATTACAATCTTTAGGTGTGGGAGCCACTGAAGATTTACAGTATATTAAGGAAGCTGATCTGCTCACAGTACTGAGACCAGTTCAAGCTAGAAAACTGTTGGCTGCATGGAAACAATCCAGTAAGTACATTATGCAGAAAGTTACATTTACTTGTAAGTTAAGATAAAAAAAACAAATTTCATTCTGTACATTTAAATTTCAATTTATTTTACAGCAGAGACAACTGAATTCCATAGTCAGTCAACATTGACCTCTCCAGTGTCCTCAGCGTGCTCCTCAGTCTCACTGTCTTCCTCACCCTCACCCTCACCATCACCCAGACACATGATTGCTACTGCAGATTGGGTCGACAGCTTCCAGATTCCATGGGAGAAGCTCCCAGAAGCCTTAATGCAGAGTTTGGAGAGAGGGAAAAGGCCAAGCTCAAAGTTACGCAGAGAACTGATCCGAATTGTAGTTGCTGAAATGATGCATGCCTCTTCTTCTCCTGGTAAACAATCCTCCACAGAGGTTGCGAAGAAAATGGTAGCAAAGTATCCACTGTCACTGCAAGATGTTATAGAAGGTGATGTGGTAGGAACAGGATATCACTCACTCGTCAAGCAGCTGCAAGCACGAATTGAAAATGTAAAGCGGTCTTCAGTACCAAGAATATTGAAGCGCAGACGGGGGTCAGATGAATTTGACACAGATGAAATCACAGCTGAACAGAGGGCAGCTGTTCAGGACACATATGGCTGCATAAAGTGGGAAATGAAGTTTATGCCAGTGAGTGAGACACTGGAAAGCCAAGAAGAGAAAAAAGAGAAAATGAAAGTGATATTTGAACAGGCAACCTTCAACACAGAGGAGGTAAAACATCTCATGAAGTGCACATACTTCTCCCAGCGTAAATCAGTGAACAGTGGAACCGATCTGCAATTCCTCATGCAAGAGTGGCCTTTCTTATTCAAGGAAGTTGGCATGGCAGTTCACTTTCATGAATTAACTGGTGTTTCCCTGAAAGAGACTTTCCTCAGTAATGTTGAAAAAAAAGGAAAACGTGTTTTAGATTTCATGAGAAGTGTTTGTGCAGAAAAAAGCAAACATGTTTTGCAAGCGGCCACAAAGCTGAAAATTCTGAGAGGACAGCTGGAGGGCTGCTCAGAAGATGTAAAAGATCTGGTGCTCCTCATCCTCTCCTACTTTAATGAAAAAGAGGAGGACTTGTTCTTCTATGTGGAAGAAACTTGTATGGCAAAAGAAGTACAAGTGGAAGGCTTACCTGTGACTCCATGCATCATTGTATGCGGTAAGTTGATCTGTTTTTTTGAAGGAGTCAGAGCTCATGTGTAATACATGTGTAATAGTTATTTTCTAACTATGTTTTCTTGCAGGAACATCATGTTATGCTGCAAAGCATTTCATGCTGAGTGTTGACCAGAAAATTGTCAACGAATACATCTCCACCTTCATCTCGGCTGTTTGCATGATGTTTGCAACCTACTACTGCCTCAACATTCACTATCCTGTGGGTCTGGGCTCCACACTTGAGTTTATTCAGAGGTAAATAATTTTATTTATTTATTTATTTTAAACAAATCACTTAATCTAGTGGTTAATTTTGAATTCTTGCATTCAAAAAGGTGTTTCTTCAACATCAATCCTGAGAAGGGCACAAAAGTGGAAACTAAGAAAAACAAGAAACAGCTAACAGTGAATCCAAGAGTCCTCACACTCATTGCAGATCTCTCAGATCATGAGTGGAGAGAGGCATGTTAAATATGGACTTTCAGTTCACATCATTTGAAGTGTTAACACAACACGTATACACCACTAATTGAGTTTTCAGTTTACCTTATCTGTTAACCACCAACAAAGAAAGTACGCTTTTAGTATTTGGGTTAATGATAATGTTTTATTGAGCATTGTTTTTGTTTAATTGGTAAACTGGCTTATTCCAGATTTTGTTAAAAGTACAATGTAACAGACATTTTTGTTAAAGGCTGCATTTGTTCCATTTTTTTTCTAGTTTTCATTGAGGTAAAGAGCAAATTTATATACTAAATTTATTTTTTTAAAGATGTTACAAAACAAATTCATTATACTCCCTGCACATAGTGTTATATGCTTATGATTTTGGCATTTATAATTATTATTAATTTATTTTTTTTTGTTTCAAAATATTCTGGTACTAGCAAGGAGTTCAGAGTGTTTGGCTGATTACATGCGGAGTTTAATAAACCTTTTGGAAAATGCTTTCCAGACACCTTTTTTTCAGTGATTATTGTGACACTTCAGATTAAGTTAATGACTGGTGGGATTGCTAAAATCTAAGAATCTACGTAAAAGTAAGTAAACTAAACACTTGAGAATATTTATGTAATTATTTTTACACAAAACAGCATGTGTAAACACATTCTATAAGCTAAATATTGCATATTGTGTAAAATTAAAGCTTTTATCTTCTAACACATTTCAGGCACTGCATTCAACCTTCACTAGATGATGACTTCAAGGAAACACATTTCTGGACAAAAAGTGTTAATTAATACTTTTTTTTAAATAATGTTTATTTTTTTAAAAATTTCACTTTTAATGAGACATTTTTGTTGTATCCACTTTATTGAACAGCAACACTAAAGTTCATCAGGAAACAATGGAAAGAGATCAGGATTGCAACTTTGGTTGCTGCAATAACGGTATGTGTTGTGTTGAACTTGTTGAGCGGCTTGTGAAGCACAGCTGTTGTTTTTCCCTAAATGTAGCCATTTATTTAGTACATGTAGTGTGCATACTGCTTTTAAAAGAGTGAAAGATATGCTTGAAACATTTTTGTCTTATTTAGGACAATATATTTTCTTATGTCTGCCAGAGTTTGAACACAAGGACTCTCTTTTCCTGACAAGTCTCTATTTGGATAAGAGACCTTTCAAGTATAAATTTGGGTAAGTTTTGTTGATTATTAAACATCAATTTAAAAGTACTAATTACCTATTTAACTCTTGCTTTACCTTACACAGATGAGCAATTCGGTGCTTCCAACTTTGCAGAAACGGGGTGTGGCCAGGCTCTAAGCTTCAGTGAGTACATATAAATTATAAGCTTTTAAATTAACTGCCATGCATCAATTTGTCAGATCATACATGCTACTGTTTGGTCAGTTGCTCAACTAACCTTACTCTGTTGGTATCACAAAATTGTAGAACTAAAATTACCTTTCATTAAAAGAGTATTTTATTACAACCCAAACGTGTTTCCAATCTTTCCTTGTATAGCAGTGGATTGTCCTAATTTACAATCTCAAAACAGATTTTTATGCTTGATCTCAACTGAAGTGTAATTTTATTTTAGTTTATATTTAACTTAATTTTATGCTAGCTTTTAAAAAATAATAAAAAATTATATTGCTAAAGTTGTCTTGCACATTTACAGAACAATATTACCACACATTCATCACATTGTCATCTTAGTAAAGTTTGTTTGTGTTTAAAAAAAAAAAAGAGTAAAGAAAATCTCAGCTAAATTGTATTATATTTATGTACATTGTTTACATTATTATTATTATTCTTTTGAGTTGGAAATAACACAAACTGCTCAATATTTCGAAACTGCAGCAATATTTACTGTAGCTATTGTGTAAATGCTAAAATTAGTTATATTTATTTAATAACTATTAATGTTAGAATTGTTCCTTTTTTGTTTCTTTTCCCCTGTTCACAGAGAGGACCTTCTAAAAGTTCCGGTTTTCTGAACATTGTATCCTGTGTGTAAGAGACCTCTCTTCAGTCAAGTCTGGACCCAGTCAGACGCCAGTCTTAAGGATAATTGATGGTAAGCAGTGTTATAGTATGGTGTAACAAATGCTAGGTAGACTCAAGCAGTCGTGGGTGATAAAAATTGTTATTTCATCATTTCATTTTTGTAATTAAAAAAAGATACACAGTATAAATACACAAATTAAATAAATGGTGCATTTATGTTTTAGCTACAGTAGGTGTATTTATATAGAGGAGCAGGAGTGCTGGTCAGAAATAAAATGAAGAAGCAAATTATCAATTTAATAATTGAAGCATAAAAATTTACATAAATTACCATTTAAATGGACAAATAAATAGACAATTGTAAAACTATTTATTTAATTCATGTTTTAAAATGTGAATTAATCAAAGCGTAAAAAGTATATTTATTCATTCATTTTCTTTTTAACTTAGTCCCTATATTAATCCCTTTATTGTGGGTCGCCACAGCGGAATGAACCGCCAACTTATCCAGCATATGTTTTACGCAGCGGATGCCCTTCCAGCTGCAACCCGTCACTGGGAAACACCCATACACACTCATACACTACGGACAATTTAGCTTACCCAATTTACCTATACCGCATGTGTTTGGACTGTGGGGGAAACCGGAGCACCCGGAGGAAACCCATGCGAACGTAGGGAGAACATGCAAACTCCACACAGAAATGCCAACTGACCCAGCCGGGACTCAAACCAGCGACTTTCTTGCAGTGAGGCGATCGTGCTACCCACTGCGCTACCATGTCGCCCTAAAAAGTATATTAATAAATACTTTTACTTTGCCACATGATTTCCTCGAGTTAATCGATTTTTTTGTCTATTAACATCATTTTACAACTTTAGATTATAGTGTTTACCATCAAATTTTATATCAATAAACAACAATAGTTGACAACAGAACAGCATTAACAATACCTGCAACACTGTGATTATAATAATATATTAGCATAATGCATTAAAGGAATGGTTCATCTAAAAAAGAAAATTCTGTTATTATGTTCATGTAGTTCTAAAAACGAAAGACCTTTGTTCATCTTTTAAACACACTAAAATATATTTTATATTTAGTCCAAGAACTTTCTTATCCTCCCTTAATAAGTACATGTAATCAGTAGTTAAATAAAAATGTTATGATGATGTAACTGGTGTTATGATATACACCGGGTAATGCTCCCAGTGTACCATGTTATACATCAGAAGTGTTGTTGAAAATGTTTCCCAAAAGTATTATCATTGCTTCACACAAGGAGCATTGCTATCTGTGGGAGGATCAGAAAGAGCTCTTAGATTAAATAAAAATAATAATAATTTGTGTTCTGAAGATGGACAGAAGTCTTAAGGTTTTAGAACAACATGAAGGTGAGTAATTAATGACAAAATTTTCATTGTTTGTTCAACTGTCCCTTTAATTATGACCACACACTAAAAATAATGGTTTGGGATAAAAGATAAAGTAAAAGACTCTTTATAGCAGACAATGATGTTTGTATACTCTTTTGAAAAATGTACTGTCAACACAGATCTTTAATTGCAGTTTAAAGCAAAAATGGCACACAATGTAAATATTTTATCAACTTTATATTTAAACTAGTTTTTCTACAAATATATATTTTTAAAAACAATTATTTTATTATAGTTATAGCAATTACTCAACCTAGAAAACTTTAGTGTATTTTTTTGTAAGAATGACTAGGATTGTATCTGATGACTCCTATCTGATGATTTAGTACAAATTGTGTGAATTGTTGAATTTAGGCTCCAAGCTGACAGAGTGAAGCAAATACTTATGATAGCTCAGTGCTGAGATGTGTCTATTTCAATCTTTTGCCCTAATATTGATTATTAATTATTGTATTTATTATTAAAGTGGCCTACAAAATTCTATGGTGTTGCTTGTGTGCAGTTCATTGGTAATCAATTAAAGAAAAGAAGACTGAGTTTATTTCAGTTCAAGCATATTTCTCTTGAACTAACTTGTCTTTGTGTCTGTTTTCTGCAGAGAGATCATGCCAGTCCATATTGAAATAGTGACTACATGCAAGACTTCAAGCAGTACTACATTTCAAGTTTGGAACATACACAGTCCTGTGTCTTCCGTCAAGTGTGAGCTCAATACTATTGTTCAACCAGAGCAAGCAGCCCTGATGGATGTACAGTATATGTCTTCATTGATTATCCTTACTTTTATATATGGACACATTTTATTTCCAACATCAACACGCCTTTGTGAGTACACTGGTCAAGTTATTGGATCAGCTCAAACTGTTTTAACACAGTCCCTGTATGTAGTTTCATTAAAATCTAATAATTATAGTTTGTGCCTTCAGTTGCTATAGACTGTATTTACTAGTTCATTTTGCAATTCAAAAACCTGATTGATTGTTGTAAAATCTGTGGCAAACAACTGTAATGTCTTTTGTGTTTTACCGTGTTTTTTACGGTAAAGTTCTGGCAACCACAGCTGCCGGTAATTTTCTGTAAAACTGAACTTTACAATAAAATACTATTATATTTAATACAGTTGTTTTATGTTTATTACGGAAATAGAATGTAGTTAGTTTTACAGTATATTTATTATACACAGTAGTTTACTGTAAAGGAATTTACACTTACGACTGCTATTTTTAAAGTAATTTACTGTAAACATGTTTACAATACATTTGTTTTATTTAACAGAAATTTACTGTAAACATACAGCAGTTTTCAACTGTAAAATTTACAGATCATCAAAAAGTATTCTGTAAAGCATTGCACGTTGCAACCTTATATTTTACGGTGAACTTCTGGCAACCACAGCTGCCGGTATTTTACCGTATATTTCACCCGTTATTTTTTACAGTGCACTCGTTACAACCGAGGTATGCAGAAAAGCTTCTCTGAATGCCCAACATTTCGAACCGTGAGGCGGATGGGCTACAGCAGCAGAAGACCACACCGGGTACCACTCCTGTCAGCTAAGAACAGGAAACTGAAGCTATAATTCGCACAGGCTCAATAAAACTGGACAATAGGAGATTGGAAAAACGTTGCCTGGTCTGATGATTCTTGATTTCTGCTGCAACTATCAAATGGTCAGGTCAGAATTTGGAGTCAGCAACATAAAAGTATGGATCCATCCTGGCTGTAGGTGGTGGTGTAATGGTGTGGGGGATATTTTCTTGGCACACTTTGGGTCCATTAGTACCAATTGAGCATGCTGTCAATGCCACAGCCTACCTGAGTCTGAGCCTACTGACACTGTTTCAATTTACTATGATCTTCTATGTGAAGCTACTTTGACACAATTTACATTATAAAAGTGCTATACAAATAAAGGTGAATTAAATTCAATTTAACTGAATATTGTTGCTGACCATGTCCATCCCTTTATGATCAAAGTTTACCCATCTTCTGATGGCTACTTCCAACAGGATAGTACACAATGTCATAAAACACATGTCGTAAAGCGCGAATAATCTCAGACTGGTTTCTTAAACATGACAAAGAGTTCACTGTACTGAAAGGGCCTCCACAGTCACCAGACCTCTATCCAACAGAGCACCTTTGGGATGTGGTGGAATGGGAGATTCGCATCATGTATGTGCAGCCGACAAATCTGCAGCAACTGCTTGATGCTATTATGTCAATGTGGACCAAAATCTCTGAGGAATATTTTAAGTTTAATTGATGCCATGAAGGATTAAAAACAGTTCTGAAGGCAAAAGAGGGTCCAACCTGGTACAAGTAAGGTGTACCTAATAAAGTGGCCGGATAGTTTATATAGCATGAATGCGTTTTCAAAAAATTCGAATGCACCTACCACTTTTGTTTTGCTAAAACCCCACAATGTAAAAAAAAAATTGACAAAAAGTCTTGCCAACAAATTTTATGTCACTTTAACTGATTTTATACATTTAATCTACCATTTTTATTTTCGACAATTTTCTGCCATTCATTCATTCCTTTTCTTTTCGGCTTAGTCCCTTTATTAATCTGGGGTCGCCACAGCAGAAGGAACCGCCAACTTATTTAGCATATGTTCTACGCAGTGGATGTCCTTCCAGCTGCAACCCATCTCTGGGAAACATCCATTCACACTCATACACTAGAGACAATTTATCCTACCCAATTCACCTGTACCACATGTCTTTGGACTGAGGGGGAAACCGGAGCACCCGGAGGAAACCCACACAAACACAGGGAGAACATGAAAACTCATTTTCTGTTCTGTTATTTAATGTTTGACTGACTTAAGTTGAGATGGCTAGAAAATTTAAGTTGATCCAACTAAAACAATTAGGCACCAATAATTTACAGTTCATGATGCTTTAAGAAAATAAATTAAATTTTATAAATATTAATAAAAGTAACTTCCATTATATTGTAACCAACTAGTGTTTAAAACAGGGAAAATGGTGTTGGATTATTCTCCTGATAATTCTACCATCAAATACTAAAAAGAATCTTAAAAGAATTAACAAACCACTTCCAGAAAACTCTGAATAAGCCTGCAAACTTAAAACAAGTCTTTCCTGCAGCATTATTACGAACATGATAAATATTACTGTACTCAACAGCATTAAAAACAAAGACAAAATACTTGGACTGACCCTCCAGCAGGACTGTCTCCGGTGTTTGCCGTTGGTGTAGCCACGGTTGTGTTGTTCTCTAACCGTCAAAGACACAAAATCCTTCTTCTGTGGTGAATACATCTCTACCAGACCACCGCTCAAAGACTCTGTGTCAAATACGAGAAAAAGAGAGTAAAACAAGTCAACAATGGCACAGCTATTGAGTGCTTTTTCCCACAAATCACTAATTGTAAGGTGAGCTGAGCACATGAAGGTCTGTTGCTCCAGTGACGCGGATCTCTCTAGGTCCCGTAGGAGAATCAAGGTGTAAAATGCAGATCTGTTCCCAAGATTAATTACCGCTGGATTAAATCTGGAGTAAACGAAGGGAATAGGAGGCACACTGGCATCCATCTGACCATGGGACAGGGCCGTCCATCTCCTTGTCTCAGGGCCATGGGAGCCATGTAAGAGGGGATTAGGAACATTAGCCTAAGTCCATCTGGCTTCTATCATACTAACCGGAGATTATTGGATAGGCTCGATTTAAAGACACTGGACTGCCAAGACAACACACACACACACACACACACACACACACACACACACACACACACACACACACACACACACACACACACACACACACACACACACACACACACACACACACACACACACACACACAAACACACACACAAACACACACACAAACACAAACACACACACAAACACACACACAAACACACACACAAACACACACACACACACACACACACACACACACACACAAATACACAAACACACAAACACACAAACGCTGCTGTATAGGACAGAGTTGAATACGGACTTCCAAATGCAAATTACAAGTAAAACCATCTTTTTGAGTGTGTAATTTAAGTGTGAAGGTAAACATGAGCAACAGGAACTTCCCACACTTCTTAACCATTTCCACAACCTTTCAAATTGATAACTAGTTGTTTTTAGATGGATTGAGATTGACTTGTGAGAATTATTTACAGAAAGGATAAACAATTTGCTCAGAAAACACACATAACCTGTGTCTGAAATCGCATAGTGTAGTATATTCAGTTTGAAACTTACTTCAAAATGGTTTAAAACAACAACAACAACAACAACAACAACAACATACAATTGAAGTCAGAATTAATATTATATTTCCCAAATGATGTTTAACAGAGCAAGGACATTTTCAAAGTATGTCTGATAATATTTTTTTCTAATGGAGAAAGTCTTATTTGTTTTATTTTGGCTAGAATAAAATAAGTTTTTAATTTTAAGGTCAAAATTATTAGCCCCTTTAAGGTATATATATATTTTGATAGTTTACAGAACAAACCATTGTTATGTAATAACTTGCCTAATTACCCTATCCTGCCTAGTTGATCTAATTAACCTAGTTACGCCTTTAAGTGTCACTTTAAGCTGTATAGAAGTGTCTTGAAAAATATCTAGTGAAATATTCTTTACTGTCCTCATGGCACAGATAAAATAAATCAGTTATTAGAGATGAGTTATTAAAACTATTATGTTTAGAAATGTGTTGAAAAAAACTTCTCTATGTTCAACAGAAATTGGGGGGAAATAATAATAACTGGGAATAATAAGACTACAGCTGTTCTTTTCAACAGCTTTTTAATCAATACCATGGCATGAACATACTTATGGTTTATACACCAACTTTTTTCTAACATATATAGAAATTTAAGTAAGACATGTTTAACCAAATTTATAGCTACAAAAGCATTACTGTATTGTTTTCCTATGATAAATAATTTTTTTTTTTGTTAAGGCCCATGACATGGTTTTTTGGCTGAAGTGGTTTTCTTCCCACATTTAACTTTTAAATTTAAATTTTAGTACACATTGTAGTAAGAAAGATGGTATGTAATTATGGTTTTATATGTTTGTTTTCATTTTTATAAAACTTTCAGATTTATTGATTATTGATATTTAAAAAACATTAATCAAAAACTGTGACCTCTATACATCCAAAATCACATATTTGCATATACTGGGCGATATGGTAAAATGCCATCTAAATACCAATTATTTTCCATATTGAACGATAATGATATATACAGTACACAACAATGACTGAAGCCACAACAATTAGAAGGTCCAATAAATGACATAACATATTTTCAGACTATAAATTTTCGGTGGTCGAAAAATCGGTACATCTCTAATATAAGCACACTTCTTTGTTCAACAGAAATTGGGGGACAAAATAAGCGGGGAATAATAATTCTGACTACAACTTTACTGTACTTTTCACCAGCTTTTTAATCAATACCATGGCATGAACATACTTATAGTTTATACACCAATTTTTTTCTACCATATATAGCAATTCAAGTAAGACATGTTTAACCAAATTTATAGCTACAAAAGCATTACTGTATAGTTTTCTTATGATATTATTAATATTATTATTATTTTTAAGGCCCATGACATGGTTTTTTGTCTAAAGTTGTTTTCTTCCCACATTTAACTTTTAAATTTAACTTCCATTAAAGGAACACCCTACCTTTTTTCTTTTCTTTTTTTTTTTTTACAGTTGACAGTTACATTTACAGTTGACTTCAGCCATTTTTAAATCCATTCAGGCAATTTCTTGTTATGGTGGGTCACTTTTAGCTTAGCTTAGCATAATGAATTGAATTAAATTTGACTATTAGCATTTAATTCAAAAAATGTTAAAAGGAGTTTTGATCATTTTCCTATATTGAGTTAAGTCTTCTGTAGCTCAATAGTGTAATAAAATCGACGGAAAATTTAAATGACCAAGTAATATCTTCCTAGTTATATTTGCGTAGAAACTAGTATTTTTTTTAAATTTTCTATCAGTTTTATTAAACGATGTAACTACAAATGCCTCAAGCTTTCAATTCATTGATGCTAGTCAAGCTACCGTGAGCTAAAAGTGACCCCAGTACAAGAAATCGGCTGAATGGATTAAAATGTGATTCAGTCAATTGGTTAACTCTTGGAGACTTGTGAAATGTGCCATTTTCAAAAATAAGGTGCTCAAAAACCTTTAAGCAAGTTTTAGTACACATTGTAATAAGAAAGATAGTATGTAATTATGGTATTATATGTTTGTTTTCATTTCCATGGAATGGAATGATGGTATAAATTATGCATTCATTTCACAAAATACTCAGATTCGTTGTATGATGCTGATTTTAAAAGAAGCCCCCCCAAATATATTTACATTTTCCGGAAAAAAAAAACTTTAAGATTTATTGATTATTGATATTTAAAAAACATTCATCAAAAACTGTGACCTCTATACATCCAAAATCACATACTTGCATATAGGGCTGGGCGATATGATAAAAATGTGATATGAATACCAATTATTTTTCATATTGAACGATAATAATAATAATAATAATAATAATAATAATAATACAGTACACAATGACTGAAGCCACAACAATTAGAAGGTCCATTAAATGACATAACATATTTTCGGCCGATAAATTTTCGGTGGTCGAAAAATCGGTACATCTCTAATATCAGCACACTTTTAGACTCCCATTGTTGCACATTTCTGCTGTGTGAGTGGCTTTTATATCAATATAGAGTAAAAAAAAAAAAAAAAAAAAAGTCCAGAGCTGATCATTCTTATTGACATCAATTTTATCACAATTCGAAATACTATCATTTATCAGCCCAGCCCTACTTCCATACTACGTTATTATTAGTATATGAAAAGAGCAATTCCAGCATTATGAACGTGACATTTGCAGTAAAAACTTAACATTCATACAAAGAGAAAGCACATTAAATTAAAACATCTGCTTCTATTTCCCAAAACAACCAAGCACAGAGTTATGGTATCAGAAAAATATCAGTCTGTAAGCATTTTAAATAAGGAAAATAAACTTGCATTATGGACGTGACCAAAAAGTGTGCAAATTTATAGGACAAAACATACAAAGGTTGACATTTGCACGGAACTGCTCAAAAACAATGTATGAGCCAAGAAACTATATTTATTAAATTTATTAATGATTATAATTCCTTACATTTATATAGTGCTTTTCTAGACACTCTGCTTTACACATTGGGGTGGGATCACCTCATTCACCACTATTGTGTAGCATCCACCTGGATGATGCAATGGCAGCCATATTGCACCACACCACACACTAGCTGATTAAAAGAGAGGAGATAGGGTTGAGCGATGTTGACCAATTTGGCATCGTACGATGTCTAATATGTAACAACGCGATGGACGATGACATCGTCGTCATTGGCGGCGGGGAATTAATAATGAATAAAATACCCATACCCATAACCAAATCATAAATGAATAAAGATAAATTACACACATAATTACCACCTGTCAATCCCTTTTTCCACGGGACACATGAATAGGCAGAGTGATCTGTGTCGTTATGATGGCGTCAACAAACTTGGTTGGTAAAAAAGGTGCACAAACAACAGGAACCAGCCAACAGTGCCTGAGGTATTCTAAATGAGGGCTGCTGAGAAATGCTAGGTGAAGTACAAGAGTGGATGTGGATCGTTTTCGTTCTAAAATGCCATTTAAAAACTAAGACCTATTAGTGTAAACTGGGCCCAAGTGTGTATTTTTCACGAGCGGGGGTGGGGCGGGGCGGAGGATCGCGATGCCGGCTAAGCATCGTGGTGTCTGTCGGCCATCGGCAATGGATGATGGCATCGTCTATCGGTCCAACCCTACAGTGTGTTGAAGCCAATTACGATATGGGGATGGTTAGGAGGCCATAATGGACAGAGGTCAGTGGGCAAATTTGGCCAGGATACCGGGGTTAAACCCCTATTCTTTTTCAAAGGACTTCCTGGGATTTTTCATGACCACAGAGAGTCAAGACCTTGGCTTAACGTCTTATCCGAAAGACGGCGCTCACTGAGCAGTATAGAGTCTCTTTTACTATAATGGGGCATTAGGACCCACACAGACAGCAGGTTGAGTGCCCCTTGCTGGCCTCACTAACATCACTTCCGGCAGAAACCTAGCTTTCCCATGTGGTCCCCCATCCAAGTACTGACCAGATGCACTTAGCTTCAGTAGGCAACCGTGTGAGAGTTACAGAGAGCTAGCTGCCCTTATATTCATAAAACAGCAGATGAGAAACACTATAACGGCGGTCAGAGAATATGCATGCATTCCATGGACACTTTGATATCCGATCTTATCATATATCCCATTAGGCCACAGAAGAGGATTTGTGAATGGCAGTGAATCATACGACTGATGCTTGTAGGTCATGTCAAAATGACAACAACATGGTGAAGGTAATGCAACCAAATTTGATTCAAGCAACACAAATTCATAGTATAGACCTTTTTTTTTTAAATAATGGTTGTGAAGTTCAAAATTAAATGTAGAAACTGTGTACCACATTTTGGTCAAGCTTACTGGATGTCTGGTATTTTAAACTTAGTCATAAAATGCAGTAATTTGGTAACAGTTTGGCAGCATGCTTGTTTTAACACTATCAGAGAACATGAGGAAAATATGCAATACATTATATACTTCAATGTAAACAAACACCATCTTGCTAATACCATTTAAATTTGGTCACATAACCACTTTTATTAAAACATATAAAATTTGTGTCATAAAACCTTTTTATTTACAAACTTTAAATGATTTGACTTAAAAATTACCTTAAGGGTTATTAGGGCAAGACTATCCTGGGTCAGTGTTTACCATGTTTACCTCAAACTGCTTTCTCATTGTACACATTTACACCTACTTTCTCGTTGTATACAGCTGTACACTATGACATTACATACTTAGTGTTTACCATACAAATAAAACAAAAATAAATGAAATACAGCAGAAGAGCTGCAGTGCATTTATCCTAACGTTAAATGAACTGTATTTATCCAGTCAGCTCTGGTATGTACAGAGACGTAACTGGCCTCCAAAGCATCCTTGTTTTACCTTTCATGGGACAAGTTGCTTCTCCTGGTCAGGAGGAGGCTCTATATGGAGGTCACACGGCCAACACATCCATCCAGAGTGAGTGTAGTATTAGTATACACTGAGTAGGTGACAGCAGGAGTGGCTTTCAGATCTCTATCTCTCCTCCATCACGCTGCTCTCCACAAACCGCGCTTTTCTCCCATAACCGCTCATTCATGCTGATCAACAGTATATCCGTAATGTGTTAATCACTACATAATTAAACATCCTCGTTGTCATTAGTCAAACAGATGTGTGTGTGCAGTGCAATGTTTATATGTGACAGCTCCTTACTGCGTCACGTGATCCTCTAGCGTGCGCGTCACTGGCTTGGACCCCGCCTTCTTTGTTAACACGTTCACGACCAACAGAATCAAACTCCCTTCATGCAGGATGCAGGCCTGCAGCTCTCCACAGTTTAACTTGATCTCTAATTAAAGACACCTGATCAAACGAATCGAGTCAATCGGGTTTGTTTTGAAAAGGGACTTTTCCACAGTTGAGCTTTCAACAAAGGAAGTCATTTATAAATGATAAATCACAGAAACATGACGATTATGAATATATATTTGAGGATAGCGTCGTCTGTTAATTTATGGTGTATTTTAATTAACTCAATTAATTAAGCATTTACACTCTAAACAGTTATCCACAGCAGTTTGGTTTTTAGAAAGAAATATTCCACAGATACAGCAAATTGTTATCGGCTTGAAAAAAATCACTAGATAAAGGTGTGGTTGGGGCAGTGTTCCTGGACCTAAAGAAAGCCTTTGACACGGTTAATCACAGCATCTTACTAAATAAATTAAAAGAGATCAAAATGTCAGCAGAAGTGATTTGGGTCTTATTTGGGTGGGACTTGCATTACATATTGGTCAAAAGCCTCTTTAACTACATTGAAGCCTATTGACTCAGTATATAAGCAAGCAGTTAAAATTATGGACTTACAGCCTTACAGACTTACACTGTGAAGTTATGTGTAAACATAACCTTTTTAGTTTTGATAATTTTATTAAATTTTATTATCTTAAATTGGTTTTTAAATGTTTAAATAATCATATTCCTGTTTTCTGATCTAATCAGTAGGCATCAAACCTCTCACAGAGTTGCACATCAACCTCCTTTGGTCAATCTGTTTTCTCTGTAAAGGGAGCCAAACTGTGGAATGATTTAACTGTTAGCTTAAAAATCAGAAAGAAATATAAATATTTTTAGTAGTGTTCTTAAAAAAAGGTTAAAAACAAAACAGCAGTGTTTGCACAAATGGTCAACTGTTAGTTTGTTGGATCATGCCGCCTTTGCTTTTGCCTTCAGTAATTTTTATGTAAAGCATAATAAAGTTGTTTTATATGTATTTATTACATTTCCATTTTGTAAATTTTTTTCAAGCCTCCTGTGGACAGGTGTTGAGAATTAGCAAGTTTGCTAAAACACTTAAACAAATGCATTTGGTTGTCCAGTGTAATTGTGATGTCCATGTCAAATAAATAAATAAATAAATAAATAAATAAATAAATAAATAAATAATAAAATAATACGCTTAAATGGCAATTTTTTTTACATAAATTAAATATACATACAGTTAGAACTCACGTATGATCATTTTTGTTACTTATAAAATAATGTAAATGCACGTATAATCAATGCTGAAAAAAAAGAAAAAGCTTAAACCTGCCCAAGCAGGTTAGCTGGTTGACCAGCCTGGTTTTAAAAGGGTTTTGGCCATTTCTGGACTGGTTTTATCTGGTCAGGCCGGGAGATTAATAGCTAAAACCAGCTATTTCCATCCTAAACCGGGCTGATCAAGCTGGTTTTTAGCTGGTCATTTTCCACCCTGACCAGCAAAGACAGGTGTGAAAATGGCCAAAACGCCTCTAAAACCAGGCTGATCAACCAGCTAAAACCAGCGTAGACTGTTTTTTTTTTTTTAGCTGGAATGTGTTAAATAATGCTGCATGTTATTGTTTGAGCAATATTATGAGAAAGAATATTTATATACACACAAAAAGAAAGAAATATACTGTATTGTATATGCCAATTTTAAAACTTATCTGGATTTATGATTTCTAGGAAAAATGTAGTAATGTCCGAATTCTGACCTACTACTTCAGCTGAGACTCTTTATTGTGTATTTGGTGAACAATTTAATATCCAATGAGCCCATGGGGCAAGGTTTATGTGTATTGCTACACACTGGTAGGTCACATGACAGTAACAACATGACATATGTAGTAGTGTAGTTTGTAAAGTAACTTCAAATTCGAAATGTAGTGAAGAAGACCAGGAAGATGGTAATGAATTGAAAAAAGAACAGCTCACTTACCTTTGTCATCTAGGAACTTCCTTGTACATTGCAAGTTGAAATTGTTTCCTTTCATTCTGCATTGTTTCCTGACACTCTGCATCGCATTCCCAATGACCAGATCAGATCAATTTTAAACCTAAAATAAACCATGTAGACTTCTCGTTTTATCTGACTCCAAACAGACTGTATTCAGAATTATGCCTAAAGTTGTACATGCTCATGGAGTGCACATACACTGTTTTGCTGTTTAAACGGGGGAAATTAAACTCCACAAAACATGTTTTAAAGAAATGTTCATGTTTCAAACAATGATACAAAATTGTCCAATACAATTTAAGAGATACCTTAATAATCCTTTTATAGCTGATACTCAAACAGATGACCAGCATGTGATTTCAAAATACATAAAATACACAATATACATTACAAAATGTAACTGAACAAAGTATAGTTTTCCAAAACAAAGCACCTGTGCCTAAATTTAATGTGGTTTAGCGCATCATTGATGTTAACTGAATGTTAGTTAAATTCAGCTGATTCATTTCAACATATTTTACCAATAACATTTGTAAATGTTCTCATAAGTCATATGTGTTGACGTAAGTGCTCCCTGAGACCTACATACAGTAAAAGTGAACTGAAGGAACTGTCTGTATGACTTTATGCACAGTCTCATAGCAATAATGCGCCTTAAAATCACTGCTTACACAGTTTCTGGTGCTTTTTATCGCAAATATCAGCACCCATAAATCATCTGAACATCATATTTTAAAATATGTATGCAATATGACCTTTTCTGTGAACGAATCAAAAAAAGAACAAAGAACACCAAAATGTAGCACAGACTTCGCTACCCAAAACCTCACAGAAAGGGTAGCTGTGTCCTCAGTAGGACGCTTTGTTCTAATCAGTCCTACAATTCAAGTTAGACAAAAAGTGTCATTTCTACACTCCAAATATGCACTTGACTTATAATGCAAAGTCTTATAATAGTAACTGCTACAGGCACAGTGACCTGTACATGACTAAGTTGCATAGAGGTGAAACCTGGACCAAGCAACCACATAGTGGTCATGTCAGAACCCTGTCATTACACATGTTATGATCCAAGCTTCAGCTACAACGTTATTACAAGACCAGCTAGTGATTAAAAAAAATAACATCATGTATAAAAAAGTACATCAATTACAAAGCTAAAAGTCCCTGTAAACAAAAAAGGATATTGTCCATTTGTCTGGCAGCACCGGGGTAGTCAGGACACTGTCTGAAGCACTTCGTATTTCCATAGATGCCTTATGTGCATTCAGAGTGTCCCGTTTTCTTCTGTTGTTGTTTGTATTTAAGGTTAAACACACAGGATGTACCATTATCATTAGTTGTGTCTCTAGCTGAAGCATACAGGGCCAATGGTGAAGCCAAACTCTTGACTGCTGTTTCCAAAGATCCCTATATCACGTAGAGGAAGCAGGTCCATGTCCTCAAACTGAAACACAGACTCACGCGGCCCAGGATCCACTTCCTTTGCAGACTGTTATGGCAAAATCAAACAAAAAGGGGTTTTTGTTAAATGTATTTATAGTTTCCCTCTGAGTATGTTTTACTTAAAGGGATAGTCCACCCAAAAATAAAATTAACTCAACATTTACTCACTCACATGTGGTTTTAAACCTTTATGAGTTTGTTTTTTGTGTTGAACACTAAAAAAAGATGTTTTGAAGAATGCTGAAAACCTGTAACCATTGACTTAAAAATTAAATACTGTGGAAGTCAATGGCTACACGTTTCCAGTTTTCTTCTAAATATCTTTTTTTGTCTTCTACATCAAAATAAAGAAACTCAAACAGGCATAGAATACTGTAAATAAGGGTAAATTAATGATAACAGAATTTTAAAAAATAGTGTGAACTATCCCTTTAAGGCTTACAGATGTCTAAGAAGGTTGTCATTAGATATTAATAATAATAATTAAATCATAGAAACGTATAATTAAAAAAAGTAAATTTACTAACGTCCATGTTGTGAAGTCATGTGTATGCAAATATGATGTTTTTATTTTTTACTTTAACGATTGCATTCAAGTCACTTTCCATTTTACGGTTACCAATTTAAAGGGACAGTTTACCCAACAATGAAAATTCTGCCATCATTTGCTCACTCTCCACTTGTTCCTTACCTGTCTGAGTTTCTTCTGTTAAACACAAAACAAGATATTTCGAATAATGATGGAGAGCATCAGCCTCTAACTTCCTTGGTATTTGTGTTCCTACTATGGTGATCAATGGCTTCTATTTTACAGCATTCTTCAAAATATCTTCTTTTTTGCTCAGCAGTAGAAACAAACTAAACCATTAGAGTGTGAGTAAATAGTAAATCTCTTTAAAAAACTTTTATCAGGTTAAAAATGCTCCTTTAAACAAATCATGTTACACATGTAAAATGTATTTGTGCCCTTATCTGTGGTCAAATGTTTCCTTTTTTAATACTAATTTATTTAGTGTACATTAAATTGATAAAAAGCCACATATATATATATATATATATATATATATATATATATATATATATATATATATATATATATATATATATATATATATATATAATAAAGACATTTGCATTACAACATAACTACTGGCTCAAACAAATGCTGTTCTTTTTTTATTCTTAAGATAATACTAAAAAACCTCTGAAATGAAGAGTAAAAAAAAACATTTTAAAATATAGAGAATCTTTTGAACAGTAATGTACAGGGAAATAAATTGATTCACTATTGTACTAAATGAACTGTGTTACAAATGTTGTTATAAAACCAAAAACGCTCTTACCACACAGTCCTGCAGTGCTCCTAAATAGCTCTGCTTGGCGGCGTCTGTGAGGAACTGGACCTGTCGCTGTGTTTCTCCCAGTCTGTGTCCAGGGTAACAGGAGTACGTCACTCTCTGCTCCGCTCTGTTGCTCTGGAGTCTCAGAAAGCGCAGCTGAACCACACTTAGGGCTGGATACTCAAACTGACCACAAGGACAGATGCAATGTGAAGGACAGTTTATTGTGTGCACCAACAGGACTTAAAATTGAACATTAAAACAATGAAGAGCAAGAATCTGATAACAAATAAATGAATTTTATTTGCCATACAGCAAACAGATATGATAACTAGGGCTTGTAAGTCCTAGAAAAAAAAGAAAAAAAAAACATCAATAAGAACTGTAATAAACTGAAAAAAAAATATTCATTTGATTTACTAATTAGTTTAAGGTAAGTGGTTGCAAACAATTTATATGGGCTGAATTTAAACAAACAAATTAAATTTAGTAACGTTCAACTTAATTTGTTTGTTTAAATTCAGCCCATATGAACTGTTTACAACCACTTACCCTAAATAAATGAGTAAATCCAATGGTTCTTAATTATGTTTTTTGGACATACAAGCCGTGTCTGAAACTGCTACTTGTTCATTCATTCATTTACTAATCTGTAGCATAAGCATTAGAGTAGACTATATAAGGAAAGAGTGAACAAAAATGGGTGAGTAAATTTGTAGTAACGTAAATAGTGTGAGACAAACAGCAGTTTAACACTGCAATTTCATCATGCGTATTACATCTACTGTACCATCCAGTAAAAGTTTTGCTGTTATGAGTAGAATACCACCTTATATTTGTCTCATTTATTGATAAGAGAGAAGAAAAACGTTAGCTTCAGGACTGTAGCCAGCTCGGGGTGGTTCTTTTTCCTCAAAAAATTGACTTTTTGGCAGTCATTCGCTTCATTTTCTGTTTAATTATGAGGTTTAAATACTACATTTAGTGACATTTTAAGCACTATTTTTAGCTTGATTATCTTGTCAGATGGTCATCATAACCACACTTATTGATGTACTAAAGATATTTCCTAAAGATTTAGAATAAAGAAATATGAAAAAAAAAAATACAAATTACATCATATATCATTAGAAAAAAGAAATAAATGAAATAAAGTTATTTTAACATTTATAACTTTATGAAATAGTTTTAAATTAAAAACTGTAACCTATTGTCATTTATTAGGCGAATAACAAACTGGCCAGAACATTTAAAGTCAGAATTTGGCCACTTGTATATTGAAGAATTAAAAATAATTATGTAATGTAGAGCTTGACGATTTTTTCTAGCCTTGAAAAAATCCATGGATGACAACAACAGCCTAATTAGTATTAAAATTTTATAATTTTAATAGAATAAGGTCCAAGATTTAGATTTAAAGTTCCTTGTGAAATGTTTTTTCTATTTAACAACAGTACAGTAACGAAAGATGAACGAAAGATATCAGATTCCGCTTGGTCTTAAAGCTTTTGATGGGTTTTTTGGGTAAATTTTTGAAGTTTTAGCAATAAAAAAAAAAAATAAATATAATTAATTTATGTAATATAGTAATTGGTATTAAAAATAATAATTGGTATTAAAATGGTTGATATATAGTAAAAATAGAATTTAAATTACTTAAATTAATATAACAAATAATCTACAAGAACTTACACAAATGTACTAACACGCTATGTTATATTTGCACTGAATCCTGAGGTAAGCCTGGCTGAAATTATGAATAAAATCCATTTCTCTATCGTTCAAGTTTTTGTTGTTCTTCTTTTGCTTTTTCACCAACTTGCAATTGATTTTGGGAGTTAAAGTTTTGATGGTACGGCTTTGAATACTCAAATTATACACATCAATATAGCATAATTTTTGTGACACTGTACATCAATAATTAATATTTTTATGATAATTTGAGGGTTGGTTGGGTTTAGGTTTGGGGTAGATGTTAATGTATTGTAATATAAATAAATCTCATTATAAGTATTGTTTTTACATAACTGAGGCCTGGGATTAGGGTTGGGGTAGATGGTAATAAAAAAAATTAATGAGTAATTTAATAATTTAGGTAAAGTCTGGTTAACTTCCAGCCAAAGTTATATACCTTATAGCAACAGAGTGCATTGTTGGTAAAAAAGAAGTGAAGGATTGTAGGGAAGGAAGTCATTTGCTCAGGATTCATACACCATCAAAAATGGCGGACACCTGATATAGTGTACTATACAGTGGATAGAGAGTGGTTTCTGATAAAGTCTCCAATTATTGAGATTTTTATATTTTGGTCATTTTGGATCTACAGTCAGTTGATAGCATAAACTTAAATTCAATAGAAGGTTACAATTTTCACAGGCATTTCTACTTACTTTAAAACCCCCCTCTAGTGAGCTTAACCAGTGGAACTTGCTGTTATTTCCTGAGTCATTTAGCCAAGTCCTTGTGGGCAGCTGTGGAAACAAAACAAGAGATAGTAACATTTTGATGTTTTTTGACATCAAAGAGACACAGCAGTGAAGTGTTCGGTAGGACATTACATGTGCATCTCTCGGGTGAAGACAGGTCTCTGCTCCGGACTCAGAGAAATTACAGTAGGCTAAAAGTGCATCTAAAGGACTGCCTTGGTTTGGATCAATGTAGTAGAAACCTGAAAAATACCAAAAATATTTAAAAGATGGTTTAATTTAAAACAACTTACAGTACCTATATATTTTACAGTAGACAAACATTTAATACAGTAGTTAAGGCCCTGATGTCTTTCAAATTTAAGTTATTTTGAGTATGTTTCAGGTGTTTGAAAGAAACCTGCTAAAATATATTTTCCAGTTTTATCTGATAACCTTTAAACTATTAGTTTGGTGGATAATGTATATATATATATATATATATATATATATATATATATATATATATATATATATATATATATATATATATATATATATATATATATATATATATATATATATATATATATATACACACACACACACACATACAGTTGAAGTCAGAATTATTAGCCCCCCTGAGTTATTAAACCCAGTTTATTTTTTTTCCCCCAATTTCTGTTTAATGGCGAGAAGATTTTTTCAGCACATTTCTAAACATAATAGTTTTAACAACTTATCTCTAATAACTGATTTATTTTATCTTTGTCATGATGACAGCACAGAATATTTTACTAGATATTTTTCAAGACACTTCTATACAGCTTAAAGTGACATTTAAAGGCTTAACTAGGTTAATTAGGTTAACTAGGCAGGTTAGAGAAATTTTGGGCAAGTTATTGTATAACGATGGTTTGTTCTGCAGATAGTCAGAAAAAAATTAGCTTAAAAGGGCTAATAATTTTGTCCTTTAAATGGTGTTTAAAAAATAAATAACTGCTTTTATTCTAGCCGAAATAAAACAAATAAGGCGAAGAAAAAATATTTTTTTCCAGAAGAAAAAATATTATCAGACATACTGTGAAAATTTCTTTGCTCTGTTTAACATCATTTGGGAAATATTTAAAATAGAGGAAAAAATTCAAAGGGGGGCTAATAATTCTGACTTTAACTGTATATATATATATATATATATATATATATATATATATATATATATATATATATATATATATATATATATATATATATATTATATTATATTGCTAATAAATATTGCTCCTAATTCTTTACTTTAGCTCTTATGAAAAGGGAAGTGTTGTACGCACAGACATCCATTAGCCTTATTTTACAAGTTATTTCCAAATACACATGCTATGGCCCATATGGTCTAAAACCTGACAGGAGGGAAAACCTAAGCTTGTTTTTAATAAAACAAATAAAAATATGCATATAATACATAATACAGCTAATAATGATAAAATTATACAAAAGCAAATTGTCATTAATAAACTAAAAAGCCCCTTGAGATGAAGAAGGCATGGAGGTGGTGGTTTTTATATTTATGCAGGCTAGAAAACAAATTTTTTTGGGTAATATTTTAATATTTTAAATCGTTTCATTTGCAAATCCTTTTCATTTTATTCTTTTTCATGTGCGTATTGCTGTACATCCTGTGTAATTTTAAGCAAGCCACACAACTAACGCGCTCTGCGCTGTACTTTAGACCTCCTCTAAGCTGGTCCAATTGACAGACTATTTTAGTTCCTCAAAATAGCAACGTGCCAACAATGCGCCTTAACACGCCTCCTTTTTTAGACCAGAATGCCTATGGGCGCACATATGAGCGCAAATGCATTTGCTATTTAAACAGCGTGGTGCAAAACGTCAAAACGACTCTTGCGCCAAACTGAAACTAGCAAACAACAATTGAGTCGCACCTTGCATCTCATTGTGCCGGGTGTATGATAGCTCCCCAGATGTTCTCTGTCCGCAATGCTAAATTGGCCATTTTTACAGCTGATAAAAACATGTTTACAGCCTGGTACAAAAGATGGTTTTGGTGCATATAGCTAATATTACCTTTCATGGTCTGAATAATTAAGGGCTTGGCCACGTAAGTGACAGGTACAGTAGGTCTCGCTGGTCGCCGTCACATCACTTCAGGTATTTTTGTTTTGTTTTATGTGCTAATTTGCAGAGTCAATTGCCTTTTGGGATTATTTCCTAAAATTATCGGATAATATGGCATGCTGTTGTCAAAATTGTGCCCACAAGCCACTCAAGTGACCACCTTTTCCCAGGTGAGTGAAATTCTTATTCTTGAAAATTCTAGAACAGTCATCTGAAACGTTGTTATACAGCGTTATGCCTGGATTTCATAAATAGCCTTGCATTTACTAACACAGACCTTTTTTGAAGTATTTGGAAGAGATTCACATTCCCTTCAGTAGAGAAACACCATAAGAACAATGCTTAGTGGCTCAATGTATTACAACAGAGTTTTTAAAAGACAAAAGAGAATGTATTAATATAGTATACAACCAAGCATGTGGTCAGAACACAAAGAGTCACAGGTAAAGTAGCTGTCATTAAAGAAATCTATTGCATAAATGTTATATGACTTGGCTGGAGTACTGATTTGCAGTTGCTTTCTTAGCTACTATTTTCTCACTGCTCTCCATTTTCTCTTGTTCTTATTTTGTTATTCAGAGGATTGCACATAGCATATTTTACACATTCGTCTAAATGCCACTTTCAGCAGTTGGTTTGTTTGTTAACAGTATACAGCTGCTTAAGTATTTCAAAAGTCTTTTTCCTTTCTGAGCGAAGACCAGACAATAAGTTTGCTGTGAGTATCTTGAGACCTTTATTTCAGTCAAGCATTTGTATTAAGTTTTGAGAGCAAAAACATTCTGGGCCTCATTTGCACTTCTCTTAAGTACAGCACCGCTCACTTGAGATAGTATCGCCTGAGATCAATCTCAATAGCAGGTGTAAATGAGGTCAGTGTCACTGGGATTCTGTGTTTCAAAAGGTTTTAAAACTTTAAAAGCACAATTATTTTTTAGGAGGAAAAATCTCAAAGACAGCACAAACGGGAGCATGAACAAATAGATAATGGCTTTGAAAGATGGTAAAAATGAAAGAAGAGCCTCTGACCACTCGTGTAGTTGGGATGGCACAGCCACAGCTCCAGACAGGTTGATGCTGGGTGCTGCTTAGTGCCGTCCGGAGGGTCCACCAGCAGCTGGAGGTCATGGTACAGTGAGTCCAGCAGTGTCTGAATCAGGGAGAAATTGGGCTTGTCTGAACTGTACATCAGGTCCTATTTGAGAAGAAAAAGAGAAAGAGAGAGAGATGCATTTCACTGAGGGTCTGATCATTTAAAAAAAAAAGAAGGATTTGACATATGCAACAAAGCGCAGCACAGTGGCGCAGTGGGTATCACAATCTCCTCACAGCAAGAAGGTAGCTGGTTTGAGCCTAGGCTGGATCAGTTGGCATTTCTATGTGGAGTTTGCATGTTCACGTGGGTTTCCTCCGGGTGCTCTGGTTTCCCCCACAAGTACAAAAACATGTGGTATAGGTGAATTGGGTAAGCTAAATTGTCTATAGTGTACGAGAATAAGATATGTGTACAGATGTTTCCCAGTGAAGGGTTGCAGCTAGAAAGGCATCCGCTGTATAAAACATATGCTGGATAAGTTGGCGGTTTATTCTGCTGTGGCTACCCCAGCTCAATAAAGGGACTAAGCCAAAAAGAAAATGAATGAATGAATATGCAACAAAATGTAAAATGTAAGAAAATATCTGTAGTTGTGTATCTGAATGTACACAATATGCACTTTTACTGCATACTCAGAATTCTTTGGTATTTGCTTATGTGTGCAGTGTGACTATATGTCGTATGGCATTAAAATATCAGTGCATTTAAAAAAATTGTAAGCTGCTAAATTGAACCTTGCCTTGATCTGGATCAGAGTCAGGTTCACAGAGATACCAGGAGGTCCTGGTGGCCCTGGTGGACCCTAAAATAATTAAACAAACACAAAATAAAAAAAAAAAATAAAAAAAATTCAGTTTTTAAAACTTGTCTGTAAAAACCTCTAAAGAACAGCTGATTGATACCACAAGACAGCAACTTACTGGCAGACCCCTTGTTCCAGGGGGTCCAGGAGGCCCTTGAAATCCTTTCAGTCCCTACAATTAAACATGTTTTAACATATGCTGTAAATAATTAAAATATAATTCATGCATCTGGAACATAGCCTTTCAACCAGATGGATGTGAGGTAAATATAGCTTTGAAAGTTAAATTGCATACCTTGTCTCCAAACAAGCCCTGCAGGGTACAAGAAATAAAAAAGAAAGAAATTATAAATGATCTTCGATGCTCATTTAAGGAAAAAAACAGACTGTGGCTGCGATAAAGCACTTCACTGTCCTTGCTTGTGTCATTAAAAATGAATTAACCATGCTTCCATATCTTGAAAGGACAGCGTACATGTAAATGCACTGGCAGCAGAAGTAATACAAATCTGTCTACAGTTTAAAAGGCCATTAGTTTAAATGCTAATGCATTTTTTTTAAAAGAAGACATTCACCGGCAGTCCAGGTATTCCAGGTGTCCCTCTAGGACCAGAAGGACCAATATTTCCCTTGAAGAAAATTACATACACATAAGATTTCACTTTTTAGCAGATGTGCTTACCCAAACCTTAATAATAGACATGACCATCTTACAACATAACCTGTACATGTATTGTATTAAAAACAAAGTTAAACAAAAAATAATACTTCATACTTGTACAGCAAAATATTTATTCTTACCTGATCACCCTTTGGTCCTGGGGGTCCAGGAGGGCCAAGAGGTCCAAGACTTCCCTAAAGAAAACAAACAGTCCTATAAAAAAAAACCTGAATATGGTGATCTGATGACTTAAGGGATGTGTCTATTATACAATATACCTTTATGCCATCTCTCCCAGGTGAACCAAATGGTCCCTGATCCCCTTTCTCACCCTATTGTGAACAAATTTGGGTACTGATATAAACAATTAAAGATGCAAAAAGACTCCTGCCTGAGTAAATCTTTAAAAGTACCTCTGCTCCTTTTACACCTTCATCTCCAGGCTCTCCTCTTGGCCCTTGGATTCCCTGTTGAAAAACAATTTAAACAACTTGATTGTGCCAACTGTTTTGGATTATCAACACCTTAATATTATTCTTTTAAAAAATGGACTGTTCTGATTAGGCTCATGAAGCTTACCATACTCCCTCCCCATCCAGGAAGTCCTTTCTCACCAACATCTCCTTTCTCTCCCTATTGGACAAGACAGAAGACCTAACTGGTTTGATTCAATCAATGGCATTTAATAAATAAACCTGCATGTCATCATTGTAAGTGGCATGTTGAAGAACAACTCTGACCTTTTCTCCCCTTGGTCCTCTGGTCGCCCTCAAACCTGCCTTGCCTCTTTTACCCTATATATGGAAAGCAACAAACTAAATCAAACATATATATCAGAGTCACCACTAATTTACAAATGTTTGCCTCACATTTTGACATGCATGGCATCAGAGTCTAATAGAAAAAGTATTTTCATGCAACTGTACTTGTACCCAAACTTCTTTTTCTTTTACCAGGAAATTTGGAAACATTTAACAAAGGCTACGAGAGCCCCAAAGACACCGAGGGCATATCGCTTCTTACCCTTCGTCCAATGTGACCCAATTTTCCAGGTGCTCCATTTTTACCTTGATCCCCCTAAAAAAAATGCATCAACAGCCCAATTCAAATTCAGAATGAAATTGCAGATAAGAGCTTAGGGAAATCTGTATTCTCAAACTCATTTCTAATATCTGACAGCAAGGACAAAGGTATGGAGGAAGAACTTTTATTTCAGATAAGAGAGAGGGATTAAGACACAGAAAAGAACATTGTGATCTTACCTTCTCTCCTTTCATGCCTTCTCTTCCGTCAGGTCCTGGCTTACCCACGCCGCCCTGCAACAATTAAAACTCATTAAATTCCTGATTAATAAGAAGAGCTGAAACAAGGCAGTTTTAAAATGCATTTGTTGTCTCAAGTATGTAAATGTATACTTTTGTTTTGTTACTGAATACTGACCTGAGCTCCTGCCAGACCTGGTGGGCCCCTCATCCCTGCCTCACCTTGCGAACCCTAGGGTCATACATTTAAATGCATATAACTGGATTAATCAGTCGCATGAACTATATTTGTTTAAATAGTATAGCCAATCATAAATCATTAGACCATCTGGTTAAATACATTTTAAAAGCAATTCTATGGGTTTTGATAGTCTGTACCTCCAAACCAGGCAGTCCTGGTGGTCCTTGTACACCCTGAAGGCCATCTGGTCCCTAAAGGGAAGCAGCAATGGTTTCATTTTTAAACATGTAAATGATTTATGGGGATTTTAAAGAAGCAATCAGCTTTGTTAACACTTTCATACAGGGAGAACCTATTATAACCTAATTATGACCTTTGCTTCTATAAACACCAAATTTACTGCTTATTAATTTTAAGAGTTTTCATGGTGGTTAAGATTACCTATGGCATATGATTAAGTGAAAGTAGAAAATGGTCATACAAGATAAAGGTAATAACTAATAACTAGCTAACATGCAAGTTCATAAGTTACAAATCAAAAGTGAAGATTGGTCGTCATACTGTTACCGGAGTTTAGTTGAGTGTAGCTCACCTCTAACCCTGGTTCTCCTTTATCTCCTGGCTCTCCTTTCTCGCCTTCAGGCCCTGAAAGACCTTTGGGGCCCAAAGGACCTATGGGACCAACTAGACCCACACCACCCTGTACGCCGAGATATGAAAACCAATCAACTAGTATTGTAGGATCAAATGCATTCATTGTTTCCATCATTCAGATACAAAGTACATATTATCGTGAACGAAATATAGAAACTACCAAATTATATTCACCTGTGTCCCGCCTTTTCCTGTGTCACCTCGCACACCTTTGGGACCAGCAATTCCCTGAGACACAAACCACAGATATTAATAAAGAGAGAATAACAAAAACTAGTTAATTTCTAACAGCAAGTAACTTTAAAATCTCATGTATTAAAGATATTCCATTTTATGCACATTTGCAGAATATGCATTTATATGAGTGAACAAAAACCTCAGGTCCAGGATTTCCTGGCTCACCAGGTGAACCACTTGGCCCGGTCTTTCCCTAAAAGGTAAGTTTTGTTTTTAACCATTAAAAGAAATTTCAAAATATGCAATGCAAAATATAAGCAATCAACAATGCTACCTTGCTTCCTGCAGGTCCATCTGGCCCAACCAGACCTGGATGGCCAGGTACACCCTGAAGCAAATGATAAAAATGAATTGTTCCTCACTAAGTTCAACTCTAGAACCATATAATTAAAAAATATAGGGGTCAGTCATTCTCAGATCAAAACTCACTTCTGCACCTTTAAGGCCAGGATGTCCAACCCCACCAACTAGTCCTGGCTCACCCTGGCATAAAAATAAAAAGAGTTACAAAATCAACATTTTTGACTATGCTACTGCCCATTTTGCACACACCTGCATTCCGATTTGTCCCTTGGCTCCCTTGATCCCCTTCTCTCCCTGCTCCCCTGTGTCTCCCCATGGACCCTCTAAACCAGTAAATCCTGGTGGCCCAATTTCACCCTGACAAAAAAATGAAATATTCTGTAGTTCAACAGCATTCTGTCTTGTGAAATGACAGTAGATTTAATAGATGAATGTTACCTTTTCTCCTTTTGACCCGGGGTCACCAGCAACACCAGCAGGACCAGAATCACCCTTCATCAAGAGAAAAACAGTACTATTACTCCTTCTGAAGACAGTGAGATAGATGGTGTTTGAAACGGATGACTTCAGCAGAAATTGTGCCGACATCAAAAAGTTAATTTACACACCTCATTGCCTACTAGGCCTGGTGGACCCGGTGGACCTTTATCACCTACAGGGCCAATATCGCCTTTTGGTCCTTGAAGACCAGACGTTCCGATAGGTCCTCTATCCCCCTGCCAGTAGAAGAATAATGCTTAGATGCTGTTTCTAACAAGAAAAAATAAAAAAATAATTTAATAAGTAATAATACATAAGTGCATGCCATCTTAATCTGACCTTATCACCCTTCCTTCCAGGAGCCCCATCCAAACCTGCAGGACCAGTTAGACCCTGCAGAAGTTACAAAGCTCTCTTTGTACTGTATCTCTGTTGCTGTCAGTTTATTAATAATATGACAATTTGAGATTGCAAATCACGATGCTTTTACTCTGGTTTAGTAGAACACCCATGATACATTGCTTTACTTTATTATTCTTTAATGTGCATAACGACCAAACAGTTTAAGATATGTGGCAAATCTAACCTGTTGTCCTTCCAGTCCAAGAGGTCCATCATCACCAGGGAAACCCATCATTCCCTGTGCATTTATAGGAATTTTCAGTGACTTGATAAGAAAGCACAACTTGTAATTGTTTGACTCTTGGAAAAAAAACCCTTTAATTACCTTTTCTCCTTTCTCTCCATCTATACCTGGCACTCCGTTTTCCCCCTGTGGACCCTTAAAAAAATAATTGCAACAATTTCAACTTGATGACCTTAAACATACTTCATGTAGAAAGCATTTAAAATCCATCATCAACTTTGGTAGGGAGAATTATCACTTACTGGTATTCCTGGGGGCCCACTTGGCCCAGGTTCCCCTGGGGGACCTATACTTCCACGAGGTCCTGGTTTTCCAATGACCCCACTGACTCCGTGACGTCCTGGAGGACCCTATAGTGGACAATTAATAATAACAAACCAGTGATTGAAAATTATCAGCCAAATAGAGATGTATGTATAGTAATTAAAAGAGTTCACTGTGTGCTCACACATGGGCCATCTGTTCCCTGATGCCCAGGATCTCCTTGGCGGCCCTGCATAAAAGTAACCCATAGTTTCTAATTGAAACACTTTATAGTTGGTAACACTTTACAATAAGGTTCATTAATTAATGCATTTACTAACATGAACTAATCATGAACAACACATGTACAGCATTTATTAATTATAATTGAACATTTACTAATGCATTTTTTATTTAAAAATACTTTTTATTTATAAAAAATACTTTTTATAAATTTACTTTTTTTTTTTTTTAAATATATACTTTTATTTATATAAAGTTCAAGATCTTTTATTTTCTTTGAGAAATGTTTTATACCTGGGGTCCTGGCAGTCCTTTTTCTCCTACTGGACCAGGGGGACCCTATATAAAACATAAAGGTTAAAAATATTGATTATATGATAATGCTAAACTACAGGAGGGGATATAAATATGATCTGCTTGATACAAGATCCCTGTGTTTGAACTAGATTTCTCACACACTTACTGGTACGCCAGTCTTTCCAATTGGTCCAGTAGGGCCTCTTGGGCCTGGCTCTCCCTATAAGAAGTGAAGGGACAGACAGTACATAAAACAACAATCAGAGCAAGAGTGCGATTTCATAAAAGCACAAATAGAATGGAGAATTCTGGAAATCATCTACAGACAATGTTTAAATTTTTAGGACATGACTTAATAAAAAAAATGGTAATACCAAAAGAGGGTTTGGACTAGGGTTAAACTTTTATTAAGTCGGCTACAAATGTCCCCCTTCACACTAAATTACTAAAAAGACATTCAAAAGATCATAATTTTATAAAACAACTTTTGTAACATTATTTTGAAATGTTAAATGTTAAAATTACTAATTGTAGCTAAATCATATAGTAAACTGTAATTTGTCTTTACTCTGTCTCCAGTGTGGCCTGGTCTTCCTCTCATACCCACGGTTCCTGGAAAACCCTTAAGAGGATGTGGGGGGAAAAAAGCTAAGTTAGAACATCAGCTTTAAATATCAACCCGCTCCCTTTGTCTTTATAAAAGCCGTGTAAAGGAGTCACTTACATACATGCCAACAGGGCCCTGTGGTCCCTCCATTCCTGTCTTTCCACCAAAACCCTAAAATACATTAAAAAAAAAAATCATGAAAAACCAGCAGCTTGGTTCAATAAACTATAGAGAGAAAACAAATAAATCATAATATACCCTTTCTCCTGGTGGTCCTGGGCTGCCCATAGGCCCCTCTCGTCCAGGTGGGCCCTGCATTTGATGCAATACAAATCAACAGACTTCAAAATCCACAAACAAAAAAACATATTATCGTATTAAGCTGCTGAAGCAATCTTACTATTTGAAATATGTTTCTCAAGAACCTCCTCATAAAAAACTGAATATGGGAAATGAATCACCAGCCTACAACTGAATGCTAATAAGAAGCAAATATGTGTACCATGAAGCAATATTTGTATTAATATTATCCTTTTTATTATGATTTTATTAGAATGACATTCTCAAGACAATTCAATAGAATACAAAAAAATATGTTTTATAGAATAATCTGTTGTGTGTTGTCTTAGACCCGACTCGGCCAAGAATTAGGTTTATTAAGTCTTACCTCCCTCACTCATCATCCCTTCTTTTTGCTTCATGAAAAATCTATCAGAGCCATGCTTTAGTTAAATGCCGATGTGGATAAATTCTAAGATTTTTATTGAGAAAATTAATAGTAATAGTACAAAAGTGTTTTAAAGTATTTTCTTTTGATCACAACAACTGCATTTAATTATAAATAGATAATATAATGTATAATTATATGATGAACAGTAAAACAGTACTCGTGCAAACACACTAATTTATTTATGCTTATATATTATGCTCAATAAACTATTATCGCCAATGCTGAAATCAGAAAAACAAAAACTGTAATTTTATTGTATTATTATTTCTTTTTGATCACTTGATTGATTGGTTGATGAACAGAAAGGATGATTTAAAATATTTAGTAGCATTATGCATATCTTAGCTGTAATGTTTGCTTTAATTAGCACATTTGTTTAAATTTCAGTTTGTAGAAAGCACATACAGTTGAAGTCAGAATTATTAGCCCGCTTTTGATTTTTATTTTCTTTTTTCCCAAATTTCCCAAATGATGTTGAACAGAGCAATGAAATTTTCACAGTATTTCTGATAATATTTTTTCTTCTGGAGAAAGTCTTATTTGTTTTATTTTGGCTAGAATAAAAGCAGTTATTAATTTAAAAAAATAAATAAATAACATTTTTGGGACAAAATTTTTAGCCCTTTAAGCTAATTTTTTTCTGATAATCTACAGAACAAACCATCGTTATATAATAACTCGACTTATTACCCTAACCTGTCTAGTTCACCTTATTAACCCAGTTAAGCCTTTAATGTCATTTTAAGCTGTATAAAAGTGTCTTGAAAAATATCTAGTAAAATATTATTTACTGTCATCATGGAAAAGATAAAAATAAATCAGTTATTAGAAATAAGTTTTTAAAACTATTATGCTTAGAAATGTGCTGAAACAATCTTCCCAGAACAGAACAGAAATTGGGGAAAAAAATAAACAGGGGCGCTAATAATTCAGGGGGGCTAATAATTCTGACTTCAACTGTACATTGCTCCAAATTACAAATGAATGTCTGAATATACAGTATAAGGCAATAGAAGCAACACTGAAACAGATTGAATGACCTAACATCTACCCTGAACGATTTGCATACCACAGCACGGGGTCATAAGTTGAGCTAATCGGCTCAGACAAAACACTACTTACTTCACATGATTCGAATGTTTAAGTATGCTTTGTAGTCTGTCTTACAAGACAAGATCCACAAACAAAGGCTGATTCAAAGACCTAAATATGCTTTGATCTCTATTTGAATGTTTTCCGTTGTTGTGTGAAAGTCTAGCTGAGAGTAATCATATATATTATGTAAACAGAAATGCAAAGATAAACACAGAAAATGCAGAACTTCAACTTCAAGAACAGTCATTTGTCAGAAATATAGAAATGCCCATGAATAAATGATTTATATGCAGTGTATCCAATGCAATATTACACAAAATGCTATGTAATATGGCTTTGATTTATTTTTGTTTTCAAAACATTGGAAATAAAATTAGCAAGTCAGATAAGCTATTTAAATAGGTTGGGGTCAGAAGACTATCTGCCTTGCAAAATGTCTGCCTGTTCTATTATGCTGATGTTTTGTCAGTGCTTACAAATAAGACATTCAGCTTCAGGCACAGCCGAATAGTGAACTTTGAAGTGATTAAAAATAGTGAACTTTGAAGTGATTTAAAGCTGTGACATGGATTCAAGAAGAAAACTCACCATAGTTCCTGGGGGTCCGTCTTGACCACGTTCTCCGGGAATACCTTGCAATCCCTGAGGTTTAAGAAACCAATAAAACTTGAAAAACCTTAGCTTGTGTCATGTATGTATCAGTGTTTTCTACTGCCACCTCTGATCATTATTCGTCTGCCTACTGCATTTTACTGGTGTCGTTTATGGTTGGTAGGGTGCAAATTAAACCTTGACAAGCTGCGCAAAACACTGGTGCCCACTAAATTCCTGGAAAGGCTGTCTTTGTTTGTATAACCTCTTTATGAATCATAAAAGGCATAGCCCATCCTCTATAAAATGTGATCACGGATTTTTATTTGCTCTGCACCGGGAGCTCAATCTGCTGGATTCATGACAGCCATCTGCATTATAGAGCTCCTTTCATTGCCAAAAATGGGTCATTAATGGTAAATAAAGTCTGTTAGAGGTGCTCAATATGAACGCTAAATAAACAGTTTCAGACGAGTAGCTGAAGACTGCTTTAATGACTCCATAAAAACCAATGTAGATGTTTTTAAACCATTGGTTGGTTATTGTGTAAAGTGTTTTGAACCTACCGTTGATCCTTTATTTCCGGCATTACCCACAAGGCCTTGCAGTCCCTGAAGCACAAGAAACAACAATGAGAAACGATTTGAACAGTTTATGCAGTGTTGTGTGAACACATTTTGAAGTGTGCTCATACTTATTTATTTTGGCCCAAAACAAAAAAACGTGGACCTTAAAAATTGTAAAAAAATAAAAACAAAAAATAAAAAATTCATAACAGTGCTTTGAATTCCTTAGTCACACACAAACAAAAACATACAGCAGACACATTTTGATGCCTGTATTGAACTGTAATGCAAAATATTAACTATGATAAGAAAGTATGTATGCTTGAGAATTCTGTCCACTTCAGATCACATCTTGTGAATTCATGTCCTGTTTGTTTTGTTTAGATGTCTTAGGTCCATGTTGCATTTATATTTCAGTCGATCTGCACTAAAGTTGACCAAGACTCTTTTCTTGTCTCAGTACAAACCGAACGTTTCAAGTTTGAACACACCATTAATTTCAGTTCTTAAGTTATGGGTATTAACATTTAAGTTGCATTAAAAGACAAGAATAATATTATTAGAACAGAATCTACAAGTAGAAACCATAATTTCCGAAATAATGTTTAGACTAAAAGGCAGAGTTCGCCTAAAAATGAAATTTTACTCACTATTTACTCACACACAAGTGGTGTCAATCCTTTATGAGCTTCTTTCTTTTGTTGAACACAAAAGAAGGTAGGGCTGCACGACATTGAAAAAAATAACATTGCAATATATATATATATATATATATATATATATATATATATATATATATATATATATATATATATATATTTTTTTTTTATTTTTTTTTTTTATTTAGCAATATATATTGCAATATGAATAAAATTTCAGATGAATTAATATTTCTATTTGCCAAGAATTTATAATGTTAGACAGATTGGGATGATTCTGCAGTGGGAGTGCATCTCCATAAATCGAATAAACAATCTATAAAAATTTTGGGGTCCCTCGACACATCTTCATTGTTGTCTGTGCTATTTGCAGTGCATTTCTGTATTTGCATGTGTTGTGAGTATTTTCATGCACATTTTTAGTCAGAGATTGATAAACAAATGTTTGGTATTTGCATCTCCATAAAATCTAATAAACAATCTACAAACTTTTTGGGGTCCCCTGACATATTTTCATTGTGGTCTTGCTATTTGTAGTGTATTTCTGTATTTGCATGTGTTGTGAGTATTCTCATGCATAACAATATATAAATACAATCAAGAAAAGGATAAAATTCAACTAACAGACTAACAGTATTCAAGTACAGTGACTGAATGATAAAAATAAAAATAATGAAATTAATCGTAGGGCTGCACGGTGGCACAGTACGTAGCTTGTTCGTCTAACAGCAAGAAGGTCACTGGTTCGAGCCTCGGCTGAGACAGTTGGCATTTCTGTGTGGAGTTTGCATGTTCTCCCCGTATTGGCGTGGGTTTTCTCCGGGTGCTCCGGTTTCCCCCACAAGTCCAAAGACATGTGGTACGGGTGAATTGAGTAGGCTAAATTGTCCGTAGTGTATGAGTGTGTATGGACGTTTCCCAGTGACAGGTTGCAGCTGGAAGGGCATCCGCTGTGTAAAACATTTGCTGGATAAGTTGGCGGTTCATTCCTTCAGATTGGTGAACTGACTAAGCCGAAAAGAAAATGAAGGAATGAATGATTGAATGAATGACAATTAATCGTAGTTAAGGTCACAAATGGTACAATTTCTCATACCTGAATGCTTTTAAAATCACAGGCATCAAAAACACATGCAAATGATAAATTATAATACAAACTCAACATTGCATATATCCTGCAATGTTATTATTCCGAATGATCACATAGCGATATCGATGCTACATTGTGCAGCCCTACAAGAAGGTGTTTTGAATTTATTGGTTATGTATTTTTCCTACTATAGAAGTCAGTGGTTACTGGTTGCCAACAAATTTAAATTTTTTTGTGTGTGTGTTCAACAAAAGAAAGAAACTCAAATAGAAATTTGGAACAATTGAAACATGAGAAAATGATGGCAGAATTTTAATTTGATTGGGCTATCATTTTAAATGAATAAATATACTTATTAGTAAATGTAGAAGGGCATCATATTTCTTACAGTCTTTTTACAGTTTAAATACTTTTACAGTTATCATGGTATTAGAATATAGAATGGGAACCTGTGTACCAGGCTTTCCTTCAGCTCCGAATGGTCCAGGTGGGCCAGGTAAACCCTGCAATAAACACCATCAACACTGACATCATCAACATTCAAAACAAAAGACTGACAATACTCTCAGGATCTGTGTTTGGACACTTACAGGAGGTCCAGGCATGCCAGAGTGACCCCTCTGCCCTGTTCGCCCCTGAAAATATGTTTCGAAACTATTAAAAACATTATTACAGATTCCAACTAGATGACCATTTCCATTTGTAATAGCTGAAGGTATAGTGTATAACCATAAAATATAACATTCTACTATAAAGTGTGTTACCTTTAGGCCTCTAGGACCAGGCTTTCCAGAGAGGCCTTCAGGACCTCTGCTCCCCTTCAGTAAAATCAAGATGGATATTTCTGATTAGTGGGCAGAATAAAACACTTACATTTGAAACATATTTCCTGCAGTACAGATTCACTCTCACCTTTGACCCCTCTTTGCCCACTTTACCATGTGGACCAGCCTCTCCATCCTCTCCCTGTGTGTGAAAAAATAGTGCTATAACTCTTAATAAATTAAACTCTTAATAAAATATGTCTTAAGTATGTTTACACATGGTAGTAAACAAACTCTGGTGCAATTGCTCTGTTAGTGCAGGTTACTTGAAAAAGTTTGACTGCTGAAAAGAGGGGATTCTCTATCGAATTTGAACCAGTCTTACTGTATTTGTGGTTCAGTTGAAATTGTAATGCAACATAAACCAGATAGATCTAAATGAACTGAACAGATCATGACGTCACAAGATGACATCCTGCAAAGTACAAAATATTTAAGGATGCTTTTTCCCCTCATTATAGTCGTGATGGTGCTTATTACAGTTAAGTGGCCAGTGTATTCCCATTTGTGTGCATTTTTATATTTAACATCAGCCTTAAAATACAGCATATGAATGCTAAGCAAACAAGCACCAAATGTATTACTTTCTTGTTTGTTCCAGACCGAATAAACAATCCAAATGACAAGTGAACAAGAAGTGATATAAGTGAAGTAATATTAGTGTAACTAATACGTTTTAGTTTTAAAATGGCATTTTAGAATGAAAACGATCCGTGTCCAAACTGGTGTTTCCCCTAGCGTTTCTGAACAGCTCTCCGTCCACACCATACCGCTGAAAGCGCACATCACATGACCACACACATATAGGCAGCTCCAGGCAATCAGTGGGTGCTTTGAGCACATCTACCCAGATAAGAGCTGTGCATGTCGGACTGTTCATCAAGGATCTACCTCTGGATCTAATCTCACTATATTTGTTAAACGTGATATTTAATTCATCTTGTTGTCTTTATCTAACGACATATTCCCCAACTTTGGTCTTTTACATCTATTGTTCTCAGGTAACGTGTTTTGGCTGAACGCAAAGATAAGTTCATATATTAATTAATGTAACCATGCACACTGATTTTGCACATTTGACTGATTGCTTGCATTTATTTGATAAAATGTATAAACTTATTGTATGTTATACTTTTATAATGGCCATTATTGATTATTAAAACTGATATTAAGTAAAAGAAAGGGTGTGTTTCATATTTTCAATGAAAATGAAAGAAGGCAGTAATGTTCTAGGCTGCATTTTGTTATAAATATGCATACAGTGAAGATGACAGTCATATAAATATGCAGCTACATGAGGCCTCAACATTTTTGGTGTCTGTTAAGTTGCTAATATCAAAATGAAAATAGGCAGTTCCTTAAATCATGTTTTCATTTTATTGTTAAAAAAATGAAACAATGTAGCCAGGGTGATGTGAATGAGGTTATAAAGTAACTTCATTCCCTTCGAAGATTTATTTGATGTGTCTTTGGGAGTCTGTTTTCCATATTAAACTTGCATAGCCTGAACTTACAAGGAAATAATGCAAGACAGAACTTTTGTATAGGCTACTTAATATTGAGGAAAAAGCCCCAATCAGACGTCTTGTTTTCAGATGTCTCCAATTGCCCCATCCACAATAACACGCAGCAGCAGCGTATTAAATGAAAATGACCTCTCCAGCGTCTTTAAAAAGCTCAGTTTTCGGCACTTGAAAACTCTGGCGTACTGTGGATAGATGCCGTAACCGTAGCAAATCTTATGCATTAACTTATGTTTTACTGTAAACGGGGCCTTATACAGTACCTGGTTTCCCTGTGGTCCTGGTGGGCCTCTGATGCCTGGAAAGCCAGGAAAGCCTATTGGTCCCTGTTCACCTTGGATGCCCTGTACACCTGCTGCTCCTCTAGCACCCTAAGAGGAAAAAGGTCATTTTTAACAAGTGACATATCATGAGGGTAGCAACATATTAAAAATATTAACATTAATATAAAATGTATGGAACATATGAAGAGTTCAGATGCAAAAAAACTCCTAAGTGCCACCTGAAAATTTTCAGCTATTCAGCATTTTACAGCCTCATACGTTTCATTCATTCATTTTCTTTTCGGCTTAGTCCCTTTATTAATCTGGGGTCGCCACAGTGGAATAAACCGCCAACTTATACAGCATATGTTTTACACAGCGGATGCCCTTCCAGCTGCAACCCATCTCTAGGCAATACACACTCATTCACTCATTTGGAATGTGGGGGAAACCGGAGCACCCGGAGGAAACCCACAAGAATGCAGGGAGAACATGCCAACTCCACACAGAAACCCCAACTGATCCAGCAAAGGCTCGAACCAGCAACCTTCTTGCTGTGAGGCAACAGCACTACCAACGGCGCCACCGCGTTGTCCCCCTCATCCATTTATGTTTAGTTATTTCACTTCAAAGGGAATGAAAATAACATATTCTTTACCATAAAAGTGAAACAGTCTCAGAAACACCCAGGGAAAAATGCTTATTTTAGAAGAAAATTATTACACTAATTTTGCATCTGAACTATACGTCCTACATATATATCTTAAATATTGTAACTCATGTTCAAATGTGTTTACTTTGTTTCCTTTAGGTCCAATGTCCCCTTGGTCTCCATCAGGTCCTCTGTTACCCTTAAAAAGCATAAAGACATTAGAGCTGATTTGAGGTCAAGATGGTCTAAAATAGAAATTGCATGAACTTACTTTGATACCAGTGAAACCTTTTGGACCGGGCGTTCCTAAAACACCCTAAAATAAAATAAAAATTAAATATTAGCAAGATTCTGAAAGTCTTTAATTGACCAAATCCTGAAAGAAGCTAAATGACCCTGGTTGCATTTAAAAGTGTAGTGATCCTTTTTTATTTATTTATTTATTTTTTGCTATACAAAGTAATGTAGTTTTAACTCTTAAGAAATGTACACGATTAACAACAGTATTAAATAACAGCAATGTGATAGACAAGTATATGACAATTCCATTCTGTTATTTACAGTACACTTTAGTTTAACTTTTACCTTTAATCCTTCAAATCCTGGATCCCCTCTGATACCAACTGGTCCTACAGGACCCTGTAAATAAACAGGAACAATAAGGTGAACTATCCTTTAAATTAAGAGTCAATATTTCTTTTTTACTGAAATAAATAAATAATTTTAGTCAGAAAGGAAAAATTTAAAGATCAAATGAGACACATTAATAATATTGCAAATGATTTTATATCATTCAAAACTCTTACTGACCCCAAACATTTGAAAGATAGAGTTTGTGACCATATTAAATGTTTGCATTTAGGAAGACAAAATCAATTTAAATATTTCACTCTGTGTGAGAAAAGAGTTCTTACAGGCTCTCCTTTGGGACCATGCAAACCCTCTCGGCCTGACAACCCCTAGTACAGAAAAATAATACAAGAATGCAGATCATGTTAAAGTCAATCAAGGGCTAATCACATACTATAAGCATACATCAGCATGCAGGCATCTCTGTAAAATAAAATAACCTCTAGTTATATATCTATCTCTTACATTCATTGTAATAAAACATATGCCAACATTTACCGGTGGACCTCTTTGTCCTGGAGGTCCGATCTGTCCTTCTAATCCCTGGGGCCCCTAATAATGACATATAGGTTACGTAAAAGTCAATTGTCAGCAACCTTACCATGGTCCAAAATAATAAATAATAGAATACCTGTGGCCCTGGAAGTCCAACAGCTCCAGAAGGCCCAGGTTCCCCCTGTAAAATAAAGGTGAAACTGTTAACATGTCAGGAATGATCTGGATGGAAACATATGAAAAAAAAGAGACTATAAACTTACACGAGACCCATTAGCCCCCTGGGCACCAATGAAACCTGTCCAACCAGGAGCTCCCTGCACAAACATATATAAAGAAATACTAAAATCCTTTATGAAAAGTAAATTAAATATGGTATAATAATGACAAGGAAAGTAATTTATTTTAAACAGGAAGCACACGGTGTACTTGTCAGTTGTGTTTAATATGCTATATTGTGGATTTTGGGGAGTCACTATTTTCAAAATTCTGTATTACTTACTGGTGCACCTGGAAGACCTGGTGATCCATTCATCCCATCCTCCCCCTGTAAACATGAACAATAATAGGTAAATATAACTAGATGATGTGAAAATATACCCATATACCCCAAAAATATAGAATATTTTGAGTTCACTGACATCTGGTCCTGGATGCCCTTCAAGGCCCTCCATCCCTCTTATGCCTTGAGGACCCTGAAGAAGAAATCAAATACAATCAGTCAAAATAAAATTATTATGAAAGAAAAATGTACATCTAAATGACCAATCGGATGTGCAATAAAAAAAAGAACAAGTTTATTTTGTTCAGAGAAAAATGTTGCAGCCATATTTCGATGACTTACAGGAGGGCCGACAGCCCCAGGAGCGCCAGGTGCTCCTTTTAAACCCTGTAAATGTAAACCACAGGTTACATATTTTCAAAACTGATACAACTTTATCATATTTAAATACTGTTTATGTTCACATAGTGTCTGTTCTTTGCACGGCCACTAGATGGCAATATATATATATATATATATATATTATAATCTCAAACACTGCACCCTATAACTTGGTGCATTTATTGACTGTTGGTTTAATCGTGGCTTACTTTCTCACCGGGTTTCCCCTTATCTCCACATGGACCCTCTGATCCAGTAATGCCCTGCAAATATACCAAACAACAACAAAAAAATCGTCTCTAATAATTTTCCAAAGGACCTGCCCAGTTCAAGGAATCAGACGACCTTGGATTATTGTAGGACTTAAACCGATTGCATTTTAGCTTCAAACTACATTTCACCAATCATAACTTGCTTACCTCCTCTCCTTTCTCTCCATGTGAGCCTGATTCACCTTTATAACCCAGAGGACCCTGTGTTAAAGAAATTGAAAGAAAACATCAGATTTAGAAGGAATACTGAAATAAATAGTTTATTTCGGTCAAAACGAAGCAGTAAAGATTGCAGTTTTAGAATCACGTGTCAATCTTGTATTGTGTCATGTATGCATGTGTATTGTATACTGTGAAACATGTACTGTATACCTGACCTTTGGGCCTGGAATCCCTGAAGGCCCCTGAGGGCCGTCCAGGCCGTTCTCTCCATCTCTTCCATAAACTCCTGCTCTTCCAACCACACCTTTAGGACCACGGTCACCCTGCAAAACAGCACAGATTAATATCCTTATAGATATAGAAAATATACATGTGGATCATAAATGCATAAAGTTCCTTTACCTGGTGCTATACTATATATTGTAATGTCTAACAGACTTTCAGTGCTACGTGCATACAGTGAGTCTACAGAGGAAAAATTTACACTTGGAGAATAGATGGGAACTAGACATAAATTTAAAGTCCATGTTAAACAGAAAGTGCTTAGATATTTATTTTAGCATTGAAGTATCTGAAAAACGTGTTGAGGTCAAGTGTTTGTGTTTTTTTCCCAAAGTATGTTATAGATATATATAAAATGCAGATACTAAATTAGTGTGGCTCATGACCTTTTGAGTATTGATTTACTTCCATCTAAAAAGGAATATTGAGTAGGGGGCGGGGCTTTCTTTTTTGCATATTATTCTATCATAGCAAACTAACAAAAAGAGGGGCATGGTTAAAAATATTGTGGCTGAAGACTCTTTTTTTGTCAAACTGATGTCAACAGAGAAGGACCACCTCACCAAATGTGGAAGCAAATGGTCAGATTTTGATTGAAGATGACCAAAACCCCCAAAAAATTCAGTGGATTAAACAGCACAGGTTAATATTATTAACACCTAAACAATAACAATGGGTGCTAGCAAATTACACATTATAAATGTTGATTTGACACATTATCAATGTTAATTTAGAATAGTATTACACAGTTAAATTGCACTGAAATATCTAAAGGTGAAGTGAAAAGCAATGTAAAGTGACATGTTAGTAGTTTAATAAAAACACAATAACATACTTTATGGATTATTTATTTGCAATATTGTTATGTTTTGTTAACCACAACATTTAAAGGAATGACATTCAGTGGTTTTAATAGTGAATAACACAACTAAAACCCTTTATAACAGAGATATATATGGTGCTGTTGCCATCCTAAAGCACACTGGTAATGTAAACATATTTAGTAATGTCTTGTAAATTTAAACAGGCAGAATTTAAAATCAGATATATGTCAAAATAACTGATAAGTGCATTCTGTATTGCCATATAAATGCAGCCAAAGGAAGCCGGAATTTATTTCCTAACATTAGATTAAAAAAAGCTGGGAGAATTTAACAATATGAAAATATATGTGGCTTGCAACAGCACCACCTGGAGGCATTCATTAGATCCTGTGGAGTGAGAAGCAAGCAAGCTTTTAGAGAGATAAATACACACCACTTGTGTGGCCAAACCAAAAAATAAGGCTTATTCTCTGAGCTGAAAGAGACCATAGACAAAACCCCATGTCTGTGACTGGCCACTATTTGAATTTGAAGTTATTTAACAATACATTGACCTCAGAAAGAAACCTGCACTGGTAGATCTTAAACCATTCAGATAAAAAAAAAAAATTGAGAAAATAAGGAACGTGTTACTATTTACACCATACAGACACACTCACATACAGGCTACAATCACTATCATTAGCTATGGGGGCTGCACAGCTAATAATAAGTGCAGATCTTTAAAAATTGAACACATTGGTTTCTGTGAGTAAACCCACATTGGTAGCACCTCTCTCTTCATCTGTCAGTTGCATTAAAAATTGAAATCCTGTTCAAAATCATGATGCTCCACAAAAATTGTATTATACTTGTCGGAAATTTGTTGTAAAATTGAATAATAACTTTTATTTATTTATTTTTTATTTTTTTTGCTGGAAGACTGTATAATGTGGAAAATGCTTCCATATCTATGGCTTTACCTAGACAGCTAAAATAGTCTTTTTGTCTATTTTAATGCCTTTTTTTGAAATTATATCCAGTGGTGGAAAGAGTACTGAAAAATTATACTCAAGTAACATTACTTGTCCAAAAACAAAGTAAAAGTATCTGTTGTAAATATTACTCATGTATGAGTAAAAAGTAGCCCCTTTTAAAGTATTCAGGAGTAGTCAGTATTACACAAGGTTGAATAATTTTTTACAGGCAATTTGGAGATGTGTGAAAATGCAACACTCTGTAGTGCATTACATTATTGTCTAAGGCCATTTGGCAATTTCAGTCATCATAAAGTAAACATCCTTCCTATCAGTGCCATGCAGTCTAAACAATCTCTGGGTAATGGTAGGTAAAGATTTTGGACATCTTCTTGGACACGATTAATGTTTCCAGATGATTTGTTGTATTTATAAATCGCATCATACTGAACGACTTCAAGACATGGAGGATTTACATTCTATGAGCGATTTGACTGGAATCACAGGACAGATTTATCTACTCAGCCAATCATCGTAGACAAGGAAAAATAAACTAGTGACCGCAGGTTGAGGGAAAATAGTGGAGTAAAAGTACTGATACTGCACTAAAAATGTACTCAATTGTCCCTTTCTTAATCTGGGGTTGCCACAGGGGAATGAACCGCCAACTTATCTAGCACATGTATTACGCAGTGGATGCCCTTCCAGTTGCAACCCAACACTGGGAAACCTGTGCCGCATGTCTTTGGACTGTGGGGGAAATCAGAGCACACGAAGGAAACCCACGCGAACGTGGGAGGAACATGCAAACTCCACAGAGAAATGCCAACTGACCCAGCCAAGGCTCGAACCAGCGACCTTCTTGCTGTGAGGCGACAGCACTACCTAATGCGCCACTGCGTCACCACAGTAATTTGAGTATTTGTAATTTGTTACTTTGAACCACTGATTATATCTAACTGCAAAGTTATGAATGCAATTTTGCTCTTCTTGATCTGAACTATCATTCTTCTGACATGTCTGTATGTCTCTCTGCTCCCTCAAATGACAACTCATACTACTTGATCAAATGCTAACAGCATTTAAGTTTAGCAGTCGGGAAGCACAAATGTGAAGTGTCAGTCACATTAAACAAACCACAACGAGGAATGCAGATACAAGGAGCCTTGTTTATATCTGTGGTTAAAACTCAGAAATGATGGGAGGGGTTGTGTTTTCCTTTCCCAAACAGTTTAATAAAAGGGCAGCTACTTAATTGCCACTAATTTGAGGTGACACAAGTACTCTGACAAAAAAAAAAGCAAATATGTACACAGCATGCTTTTCTTACATAAAGGGCTCTATTTTGACGGTCCATGCGCAGAGCGCAAAACGCAGGGTGCAAACGCTTTCAGGGCGTGTCAGAACGCATTTTTGCTAATTTAAGGACGGGAAAATCTGCTTTGCGCAATGGTGCATGGTCTAAAAGGGTTGAGTTTATTTTCTTAATGAGTTATAGGTGTGTTTTGAGAATAAACCAATTAGTGTCTCATCTCCCATTCCCTTTAAGAGCCAGCTGCGTCACAGCAAGAGCGCATTCGCTATTTACAGGACACAAAGTTAGTCTAAGTGGAAAAAATGAGCATTTCACTAGCAAACAGTTAACAGTTAACAGTTTTTTAACAGAAAACTGTTAAACAGAGCATCTACTGCGTGAGAATAAGAGATAATCGATCTACTTTCACATTCACTCTTGGATAGGGAAACCTTTACGCACAGACATCAATTAGTCTATAAATAAATAATTGTGTTTGTTAAGCGCAAATATTAGTTTCAGTAATAACATTATAAAAAGAAAATTGTTATGAATGAACTAAAAAAGCCTCCCGAGATGAAGAAGACATAAAAGCAGTGATTTTTCATATTTATGTAGGCTAGAAAATGGTCTTATTTCTGGTTCAAATATAAAAAAAAATTATTCAATCAAGAAGCTTTGTCTAGACAAGTAAAACATATTGTCTTGTTTTCTGAAACAATATGTGGAAATTAAGTGAGTTTTTCATTAAAAAAGCAGAATAATCTGCTAATGGAGTAAGCAAAATAACATTTTGAAAGAAGATGAATTTGCTTACCCCGTTAGCAGATTATTTTGCTTGTTTTAAAGAAAAACCCACTTAATTTTGACATATTATTTCTAAAAACAAGACAATTTATTTTATTTGTCAAGAAAATGCTTCTTGATTTAAGATTTGTTTGATACTTAGAATAGAAACTAAAAACACCAATTAAGAAAATAATTTTGCAGTGTATCTATTTACAACTATGTTGGCATACTATCATTCTTTTTTGTGTTATGAATACACTAACATTATAATTAAAGACATTATTTTAATACACACTTAAAGTAGTAGGTATCCTACCTGCATGTACCCCTAATAAAATAATGACTTTGCCTTAGAAAGTGCCACTAAAAATCTAAACAAATTGACAATAGGATATTACCATGTCTCCCATTCGTCCTGGGGGTCCTCGTTCACCTGGTTCCCCAGGTGGCCCCTAGTAGAAGAAGTAAAGACAGAGATGATGATTTAGCAGGGCAGGTGTTGTCATCTGAGCTCAGGAAGTTGTGAGCTACATAACACAGGTGTCGCTGAGCCTCATCAAAGCTTTATTAAAGCAGCTGCTACAGACAGACAGACATGATCTGCCTCACCTGTGCCCCAGGTTTTCCCATCTCTCCTTCCGGACCAGGCAGACCTTGTGCTCTCTACAAGCTCACAGGAAACAGAACAGAGTCAGAGTCGTGTTCAGAAATATAAGCAATCTCATAAAGATGAACTGTATACTTACAGGCCAGCCTGCAAGAAGAAGCTGGAAGAATGATGTTTGCTGGAGGACAGAGAGAAAGAGAGATGTTATCATCATATGACTATCAACAGGGCTTGATATTACCTTTTTTGATCACCAGCCACAGTGGCTAGTAGTTCTCCATTACTAGTCACTCGCCGTTTTCACTAGCCACAACTTTGTTGTAGGGAAAATCTATACTATATGCATAAATTTGACTTTGGCATGCTAAAATTACTTGATTAAAATTTAGTTTAATTTCCACATGCCTCCTGGATCATTTAACTTTTTTTCTATGTTTTGACCCTCCTCAATGAGCATGAGCAAATAGGATGTGGTTTCATAATGTCGCATTGCAGTTATTTTTTATTTGACTTTTTAGGGCTTATCACTAAGGATTTACCTTTTTTTTCTCTGGCCACACCAAATAAATTAATTCCTTGCCACAAATTTTAAATAATGGATCAAAACAAGCAAAACATAATTTTTATTCAACAAATATGTTCAGAAAAAAACAATTGACATTTAAAAAAAATAAATAAATCTCATGTATCTAAAGCTATACACAGCAGTCTGTCCAAACAAAAAGTCCCAGATCACCAGTTATTATACTATTGACGTAAAGTTAATTTCCTATTAAAGCAATGTTATTGTAAAGGATGATAATTGAACCACATTCAACAGATGCAACGGGTAGAAAACGGGGCGGGTCAGGCAGCGGGACAACCAATGCTGAATATAAGCGGGAGCGATTGGGTTCGGACTAAAACCTGGTGGGAGTGAGATTCAAAATTTAGTCCCACGCAGATCTCTACATTCAAGCACTACAAAAAAGTGGAAATCTGATGTAATTGATGCATTCAGACATTCTTCCCCAGAGTATATGCAGTCCAAGCTCCTTCTTTTTGTTTCTTTTTATACATATTAAAGGGGTAGTTTAACTTGCTATCAAAATACTACAATTTAATAATATTTATTATAATAATTATTATTATTCTGTCCCAAGCCTTGCTTAACCAAAAGTTTAGCCAAAAGAAAGCAGATTGAGTAACTTTAGTGACTTTACTGGCAGTTGTTCTTCATAATATCTTTCTTTCTAAAACTACAACAAAGAGCGGAAAAGTATAAAGCAGTCAAATTTTACTAATGCACATTTTATACAAATCTTAATATGACGAAAATCTATTAAATGAGGCCATTTGAATCGAATTTTAGCAAAATAATCATATTTACACCATCATCTTAATGTGTAAGCCAATGAGATGTGTTTGTAAAACCAATACAGGTGGTATAAAACTAATTATAATCAAATGACCTATGAATATTTTCAAAAATAAAGCTTTAGTAAAAATAGAGAACTTACAGACACGTACAGTGGTCATAATATGTGACTAAACAATTCAAAAATATTAATTATTGATTCAATCTCGCAGAATCCACCAGTTACTAATGCAAAATACATAATTTTGTCACTCCTTTTCTATTCTTAAACCTTTATATATCCGAGAAGTCACTTTAATAAGGGCAAAAGCCATGGCTGTTCTATTCTAGTCTGACTTAAGCTTTAATGATGTATTCGCATCCAACCAGACTCAAAACTTAAAAGCTGCCCTGTAAACTACAAAGGCAGCATCTTGCACACATGGACACACATCCCAAAACGTGCAGCGAGGTCATAGGCTGTTTTTAATTAGACAGAGGTTTTGGTTATCGCAGAGGAGATGTTTTCATAGATACCGAAGTGGAAACTGACATGGAGGCTGAGACTGATTGATTGTGTTGAGGTGACCTTGCAAAAAAGTGGATCTCCTTCCTGCTTTTCCTCTTCAGTTACAGAAATAACGTATGACCTCATGTGGCAGCAAAAGTAGAGAAAGCCCTTGGAATTTTTTAGATGTACAGTATGGGGCTGTTCAAAGGCTGTAAGGAACAAATGCCCCTATTACAGCAACAAGATCAAAATTCCTTCCTCTTTCTCTCTTTTCTCTTTCTCTGAGCACCTTTATTCAATCATGGCTGTGGTGCTTCTCTGAGCTATTACACAAGATACAGCTGTGCACTGGCTGACACTTTAAAGTTTTATTTTGTGGACATATAATGGAACATTTTGACAGATAAAACCAAAGACAGAACTAAAAAGAAATGACAGAACTCACCTGAAATGCAGCCCAGTCTTCAGGTGTGTTTCTCCATAGGTAGAATGTGGGCAGGCCGGGTGGTCCTGGGGGTCCCAGGAATCCAGGGCGACCTGGACGACCCCTAACACCAAAGGCACCCTAAAATAAAAACATTGTGGCAATAATGAGAACTGTATTACTTTAAAATAAACTTTGTTCTTTAATACAATTATAATCCTAAACCAATATCAAACGTGATGAAAGCTCCGCTGTTAGAGCGAAAAACAACATTCCATCGCACATCTGTATTGTATAAGCAGGCAAATGGCGCATGTTGTAAAACAGCACTGTACATAATAGATCAATTCAGTTTAGACACCACCAGATAACTGATAAATTATTATTCCACTTTCAACTCTGAAGTTATAATTGCATTCTGTTTTCCAGATGTAAATAAGAGTGCTTGCAAATACGAGGCTCTGCAATTTTTCAAAATAAAAAAAAAATCACCCCTTTTTCATTTAGGAAGAAATGTAGGATTTTTACCCTTGCATGGATGCATTGAATTAATCAAAACCATTCTGAAGGATCACTTGACACTGAAGACTTGTAATTTCTTTACATCACAGCAATAAAATGTACATTTTAACATTAAAACAGAAAACTCATTCATTCATTTTCTTGTCGGCTTAGTCCCTTTATTAATCCGGGGTCACCACAGTGGAATGAACCGTCAACTTATCCAGCAAGTTTTTACGCAGCAGATGCCCTTCCAGCCGCAACCCATCTCTGGGAAACATCCACACACACTCATACACTACGGACAATTTAGCCAACCCAATTCACCTGTACCGCATGTCTTTAGACTGTGGGGGAAACCAGAGCACCCGGAGGAAACCCACGCGAAGGCAGGGAGAACATGCAAACTCCACACAGAAACGCCAACTGAGCCGAGGTTCGAACCAGCGACCTTCTTGCTGTGAGGGGACAGCACTACCTACTGCCCCACTGCCTCGCCCAAAACAGAAAACTGTTCATCTAAATCAGAGGTGCCCAAAGTTTTTCCTATGAAGGGCCAATAACCAAACTTGATTGAGGGCTGTGGGCCGATTACATACCAAAAAGTATGACAATACATTTGTCTGAGGGGAAACTTTCCTAAAAGTTTTACTTTAAATCATATAAACTAACGCAGTATAATTTTTTACATTTTATACTGAACTTATTACAGATAAAACATAAGCAATCCCATTTAAAACACAATGGAGTTCAATGCTGAATACACTAGTCGAGCTGCTCCTGCCTTGACCTTGATTTTCTCATAGATGACTTGTGCATTGTCCTCTATGTCAAGTGACAGTATTTACATTTTAAAAGTCTGATTCATATGCAACATCTAATTGAATTATTTCATTCCAGCAGGCTTTTTTTGTAGCTCATCGATAAAACAAAGAAACAATAGGTTATGATAAATTCGAAATGACAATCTAGGGCAATGACATTCGCCCCAACCACCTCCCCATCATTCTTACTCTTTTCAGATGGAATGGCGGGCCAAATCAAAGGTTAGCAAGGAACAATTTTGGGCCCTACTCTGGGCATCTCTGATCTAAATTGTAATACATTTTTATAATATACTGTATCTTTTGTTACCTTATTTTGTTCAAATAAATGCAGCCTTGATGATCACTAGAGACTTCAAACATTTTTATCCTCAAGACCTAAAACTCGAGCAGTAATGTACTGTATATAGCGTTAAAGTTACATTTATGTGCTTCAGTTTGATAAAATGCTGCATCAAATCCTCTTTTCCATGGTCATGACACTTTATGCCATATTTAAAGCCTAAAGGTCTGCTGCTGTCAGGATGTGCTAAAGACACAGTGAAATATGAAGCAATGAAAAAAGAGTGCAAAGTTATTTTTCAGCTTTAGAAGTGGAATGATGGCAATCATTCAAGCTGAACATGTCATTTTTATGTCTATGTTCAAAAAGTGGGAATGACAGTTAAGGGTTTTAAATGCTCTATCATTAATTTGATACAAGTATTTAAACCCCTTAACGGTAGTTCCCACATTTGAACATAGACATGAAAATAGCATGTTCAACTTAAAGGATTGCCAGTCTTCAAGGCTTCAGAGCATAGATTTAATCTTGGTGTCATTTTAAAGAAGACAGATGTCAGATTGCAGATGGATTTCAAAAAGAATCTAAATAAACTAAATATAAGTGCCTTTAGGTTTATAAAAATATTAAAACAATACATGTATATTGTATCATATATAATATGTATTTTACAAAACTTGCTTTAGCTATGGAAGTTTTTTCCTAACAAAATTTAAGTGAAAATTCAAATGCCTAAAAAGTTCAAATAATAAATCTCAAAACAACTACCCGAATGATAAATCAAATGTATTTAATATTTCATTTTCATAAACAACTATATAAACCTGTAATGATTAAATGACAAATCATATGCAATTGAGGAGTGCCAATCAACTAGTCTGGGCAGAGCTTTAAGGAAAAAGAGTTTGGTGACAACTACCAGAAGCGCTATGACTTTTCAAGACGTAATTTCAGATCTGACTGCCTTATTCCAAGACTTTACTCATTTATTTTAACACATTTAGTGGTTTCTGTGTTAAGTGCTTGTCTTTTTTCTTCCTCAAATCCATATTAGCCTAAACAAATGTTAATTAAAAATAATTTAAAGTTGATATCTCAAAGAATTAGCTTTTATTTGGGGCGCAGCACAAGATGACATTCAGTTTCCATTGGCGGCTACATAATGGCGCCCCTATTTCTGCGTATGTTTTTAAAAAAATGAATCTTTTGATGAACATTGGATGATTTGACATCAAACTCTAAAGTAGTAAGGAGAATTTAGCCTCTAAAATCATCTAAAATAAAATGTGTATTATGAAATTGTGGGAAAAAATTTATAGTGGATTGCTTAAGCAAAGTAATGCTTTGCGGCTGAGTATTGGGCATAACTGTTGCTAGAAAAATTGATCAAAAATCAGTCACCAGATTTGGACACTAGAAATGTTAAGCTTTCAAATGCTTTTCAAAATTTTTAAGCTTTTCAAATTTTACACATGTATTTAAAAAAAATTTAAGTGTAAATGGTCCCACAGGTTTACCACGTAACAAAAATTGTGTTAGAATATGTATTCAGAAGTCTTACACTTTTCCAACGATATATAGTTTGTCATGCTTATATTAGGATTTAATTGGAATATCGTGAAGTAAACATGAGGCTCTCAATGGCAGCACAGTGACAGTTAAGGGATTACCTCATTTTGCACTTTGAATGTGTTTTCAGTAGATTACATACATCTTATCATCAACAACTCTGCTTCTTTGAGACCTAATTAACACTGGTTAATGGGCTGCATTGAATATTATGTAAATGAGCAGACCTGTCTTCTAATTTGCTTATTGTCACAGCAAAACATAACTAAAACTTAAAGTACAAGTTACACTGGTCCCTAGTACAGTCTAATGCATATTTACATTTTAAAGGCGGCTGTAGATTTTTAAAGAGATGCAAGAAAACATAATAATTTAATGTACAATTAAATGCTATAAATACAGCATATCAGGATTCAGTTTGCAAATATCACAAAGTTAACTGAGTTTTGAACGCTGAATTGATAAACATTGCATAAATGGGATTTAAATATTTTTGGCACTAAACAGTTTGTGAAAATCTTTCGTCATCCAAGCAATAAAAACTATTAAATTAGCCTTTAAAAATGAAATATGGCCATCTTTACTGGACCAACATTTATTTACCATTACAGAATATTTATTCTAATGTAAATTTTATTATTTTACTATTTATACTTTCAAACTTTTCTTACTTTTAGTTATTTTATTGTATGTGCTTTGGCCATTTTGTTTTATTTAGTTATTTTTATTTATTTATTTATTTATTTATTTATTTATTTATTTATTTATTTATTTATTTATTTATTATCAAATTTTATACTTTAACTGCAAACTTAACATAATTAACATTAATTTCCTTCCAAAAATTAAATGTAGTACTTCCAAAGTTTTTTTTTTTTACTGTATGTGCTTTGGTCATTTATTTATTTATTTATTTATTTATTTATTTATCAATTCATTCATTTTTGTAATTTTATAATTTTATACTGTAACTGCAACATTTTTCATCCAACATTATATTTAATTTTATTTGTATCCACATGAACAATGCAAGAAAGTCCAAATTCAGTTTGCACAAAAGTTGACTAAACTTTTAATGCCGAATTGATAAACGCTTTATAAATAGGAGACCTTGAATCCTTTAATGTTATATTTATTAATAAAAAGTGAAATTTAAAAAAGAATAAATAAAGAGCAAGAATCTGAGGAAACATCCAAATTTATAATCATTTATCTGCGACTATATGAACAGGGAAATAAGACTATCAGCATGTCTTCGCAGGCTCTCCTGCTGGCATTTAGATTTGTGTTTGGCCTGAACAAATGAGAGCTGTCTTCTGAAGTGACAAAGGTCATAAAAAGACACGAGAGGTGAGACGGTCATGACCACAGGCATGCGAACTTTCAGTGAACTTCAGTAGTATGCTCTATGACCTCGGCTTGCTTTCATTCACTATGACACTGACCATTCCAATACATTTCTCGTTAGTAAACACTCTCTGATTAGCATACCTTATCTCCTTTGGGTCCAGGATAGCCAGGATTCCCAGGACACCCCTAGAAAGGAGATTAAAATAAATAAATAAATATACAAAGCAACATCTAAACAAATAAAACAAGAACAACTGTCATTTTTAACAGCAACCAAGCTCATTTAACAGATGTATCGCTGACAGAAAGGATAGACAAGCAATAATTATCAGGATTAAAAAAAGACTATACTCAATAACACAACTATTCAAAGTTTAGAGGCCAAACTCTCAAATAAAAGCCATTAATTTTACACTCTGGCACTCTGACCAGGGTAATATGAGCACATTGTTAAAATTAAACCTAAGCATTTAAACCATCACATCAAAGCTGGCTTCCTGCAGAATGATAACTGTTTTTTATGTTTTGCATTTAAAACCATTCACACCCTACACAACCAAATCAATTCAAATTTAAATGACTGGTTTAACCTAACAGTTAAGTTTGTCCATATTTGATCCAAAGCTAGGTTACAACAGCAGAGCCTTTATTTTTTTAAGAGTGCACAAACAATTACAATCAATTTGATTTTATGGCACTAAACAGTTTGTGAAAAGATATATATATATATATATATATATAATTTTATTCCTTAACTGCAAACTATATATTCTAACATATAGATTTTCTTCAGAAAACTAAATTTAGTACTTGTAATACTGTATGTGCTTTTGTCAGTTTATTTATTTTTTATTTATTTTTTTTATTTTATATTTATTTATTTGTTTACTTTAATTTACTTTTGTGTATTTATTTATTTATTTATTTATTTTATCTTAATTTTTATTTTATATTTATTTGTTTATTTTATACCTTAACTGCAAAACTGTAGCATCTAACATATGGTTTCCTTCTGAAAACTAAATGTATTACTTCCAAAGTGATTTTTTTCAGTTTTAGTATTTGTACTACTGAATGTGATTTGGTCATTTTTGTGTAATTTTAAAATTTTTTTAATTTAGTTTTTTATTAATTTATTTATTAATTTTTCGTTCGGCTTAGTCCCTTTATTCATCAGGAGCCTTCACAGCGGAGTGAACCACCAACTTATCCAGCATATGTTTTACAAGGCAGATGCCCTTCCAGCTGCAACCCAGTACTGGAAAACACCCATGCACTCTTACATTCACACACATTCACTACTGCCAATTTAGTGGATTCAATTCTCCTTTAGTGCATGTCTTTGGACTGTGGTGGAAACCCGAGCACCAGGAGGAAATCCACGCCAACATGTGGAGAACATGCAAACTTCACACAGAAATGCCATCTGAACCAGCCGGGATTTGAACCAGTGAACTTTTTGCAGTGAGGCAACAATGCTGACCACTGAACCACTGTGTTGCCCTTATTTATTTATTTAGTTATTTTATACCTTAAATGCAAACTATATCATCTAACATTGCCTTCCGAAAACTAAATGTAGTACTTCTTTCACGATCACCAGCAATCCAGGCTTGCAGATCCCTGGTAAACATTCACTTTTACCCTGACTACAATCCTGTCACCTCATGACTACAAATCTTGTTATGCACCTCATACACACCTGTTCTGGTTAACCGATGATTACACACGCACACAGCTGGGAGCTGCTCAAGAACTTATTACTCAGACTATATAGACTGCTTACTTTGTCACACAAATTGCTGAGTCTTGTTGGTTTATACCCTTTAACATTGCGAAGCGGTTTCCTTATGTAGTCTTTATTTGTTTGACCAAAACCTTGTTTTCTTATTTATGTTGTCTGCTGCCTGTATAGAACATTCGCCTGTTACCTGACTATGCTTCCAGATTTCCCTGTATGTACTAGTGGTGGGTAAATTGAGGCTGAAACACTGAAACGGCTGAAGCAAATGTGTCGAAGCTGCAAAACGTTTTGAATCTTTTCTCTACAGTGACGCCTAGTGGCTAATTATATGTGTTGCTCTGAAACAGCCTCAACAAAGAAACAGTTAAGCAAATTGAGATAATAAACCCCATGTTGTAGAATTGAGGTTTTAAGTGATTAGTGGAGCGGTGAGAGTTCCAGACTAGCATGCAGAGATAATGTGTTCGAATCCAGGGTGATTCAGTAATAAATATTAGTTTGTAAATGCTCTGTTCTTGTAACCTGTTTTGTTTTAACATTGGTCTGACATCTGAATGAACACTTTGTGAATAAATATGTATTTTTTTGATCATGAAACATAAAATAGCATTATTAAAATAAGTCAAATTATATTTTCAGAGTATCTGTACAAGTATTCGTACAAGTTCAAACTTGGGCTATTTGCAGCACAGTTACTCTGTGCACATGCACGGCCGACTGGGTTACATGAGGTAGAGGATTACCCTGACCCTGTCAGTGAAACGCAGATTCGTCAGGTCTCAACCGCTTTTAAAATGACCAATGCTTTAAATGACTTTAGTTATGTGACCTGATGTTTCGAAACATTTTAGTCACATAACCTGGGTGTTTTGAATCACCTTAATCACGTGACCTGGGTGTTTCGGATCATGCTTTAGTGCAGTGTTTCAAAACACTTGCGGTTCAAGATCTCGACACTATGTCGAAACATCAGTTTCATGTCAACCATCCCTATTGTTTAGTCTCTCTGTGTTTGACCCTTGCCTTGTTCTGTTGTTTAAGTTGTCTACCGCCTGTATCAACCATTTGTCTGTAACCTGACTACACTTCCAGATTTCCTTGTACAGCCTATGTACCCATTTGCTCTTGTGTTTGACCATTGTCTGTCTTACGACTCTGAATAAAGCTGAGCATGGATCCTCTCTCCGTTGTCATCCAACTCTCCCTTGTGGTTACAAATTCCAAAGCTATTGTTGTTTTTAGTGTTAGTATTTGTATGACTGTATGTGCTTTGGTCATTTTTATTTTATTGTATTTATTTAAACGTTTTTCTATTTTTATCATTTATACCCTAACTGTATTGTTTTTCATCTAACATTTATATTTTATTTAACTATACAGAAACAACAACATTGCATTACAATATAATATTCTAACTCCAGTATAGACATTTTCAAAAAATATTACATTTGAACACTAAGGGCTCTATTTTGACGGTCCATGCGCAGAGCGCAAAACGCAAACGCTTTCAGGGCGTGTCAGAACGCATTTTTGCTAATTTAAGGACAGGAAAATCTGCTTTGCGCCGTGGCGCATGGTCTAAAATGGTTGAGTTTATTTTCTTAATGAGTTATAGGTGTGTTTTGAGAATAAACCAATTAGAGTCTCATCTCCCATTACCTTTAAGAGCCAGCTGCGTCGCGCCAAGAGCGCATTCGCTATTTACAAGATGTAAAGTAAGTCTAAGTGGAAAAACTGAGCATTTCACTAGCAAACAGTTAACAGTTTTTTTTTTTTTTAACAGAAAACTGTTAAACAGAGCATCTACTGCATGAGAATGAGAGATAATCGATCTACTTTCACTTTCGCTTTTGGATAGGGAAACCTTTATGCAGACATCAATTAGTCTATAAATAATTAATTGCGTTTGTTAAGTGCAAATATTCGTTTCAAAACTATTGTTAAATTCAGTTCTAATTTCCAGCAAATGAATAAATGAACAATATTAACGAAGTGTGCTCAAAAACCTGAGTTATATCCTAAAACACATGCTTTGCCCCATATGGTCTAAAACCTGACAGGTGGGCAAATCTAAGCTAGTTTTTAATAAAACAAATATAAATATGAATATAATAAATAATACTGCTAATAATAATAACATTATACAAAAGCAAATTGTTATGAAAGAACTGAACAAGCCTCCCGAGTTGAAGACATAAAAGCAGTGATTTTTCATATTTATGTAGGCTAGAAAATAATATGTTTTATAATATTTTAATCCTTTCCATTTAAATCCTATATCTATTCTTATTATATATTATATATATCCTTAATATTAAAAATTTTTCATATGTAAAGATATTTGCCCATTGCTCTCTTGTGCGTATTAAGCAGTGTGTAAGCGAGGCGCAACTCCGGAGTTTAGACCGGGTTTGTTTTGGTCTAATGAAAAATCTATTTTAGTTTCTCAAAATAGCAACGCGCCAGCAGTGCGCCTCAGAACGCCTTCCTTTTTAGACCAGAACGCCAATGGGCGCACAAATGAGCGCTAATGCATTTGCTATTTCAACAGCGTAGCGCAACGCCTCAAAACGACTCTTGCGCCAAGCTGAAACTAGCAAAAGACTATTGCGCCACGCCTTGCGCCACATTGCGCCGGGTGTATGATAGAGCCCCTAAGCTCTTTAAAAGCTAATATTCAAATATCTGTATATTTAAATGACATTCTGGGTTCATGTAAACCCGTAGCTTCAAAATTTGATCCTAATTCCAACATATAACAAAAAGCTTGACCCCCAGCAGGACAGAAAAGCAGGGTAACAGAAACAGCAATGTGAAAAATAGGGCTTATTAATTATTGCATCCCTGCTGAAATTTTCTCCCGGGCAGCGCAGTGTCTCCATAATGGCATAAATCAACCCTTCATGAACAAATAGAGGTCTATTACAGAGTCTGAGCCACTGGAGCTCAGCCAGAAACCTCCAGATGGCACCACATCTGGGTTTACTTCTGTTAGGCCTGGTCATTTGTAAAAACCAGGTGAACAGTGTATCTGATTGGGTGATTCAGATTGGGGCAGTTCCTCCTACAGCCAATTATAGCGAAGCGGATGAAAGCAAATATGAACAGTAAGATATGGTGACATATGTAGCATGTAGTGCAGCTTATAACAGCTGTAATATACATAGACAACATCAAAGGCCTAATTATTCCCTTTTTTCATTTTTTCCTCTTGTGTTCTGTCCATCAGACCTGGTTCTTGTGATGTTGCAGATTGAGAAAGAAGTTTTTTATTGTGTTTATAAAAGCTGCACATGCCTTGTTTGACTTATATTATGTGTGACATATCTGCTAGAGCAATTGATTCCAGCTTTTGTGTCAATTTCCTTTTAAGATGAAAAACGTTCGAGGTTACAGAAGTAACCCTTCGTTCCCCGAGGAGGGGAACGGAAGTGCCATGAATGGGAGGATTCGGATCAGAAGCCGCTTATCTGGAGAGTATTGAACGGGCCAATGAATGAAATTAATTGGCAGCGTAAGCTTGCGCAGGTGTGCGACATCTGCAATTATCTCAGCATATAAGCACACCTGAAGCCAGCAGACGCCATCCTTTTAAGCTGAAGAGACTTTCAAACAGCTAAGGGACAGTCATCATGGCGACGGAATATGGCACTTCCGTTCCCCTCCTCGGGGAACGAAGGGTTACTTCTGTAACCTCGAACGTTCCCCTTCGGTTGGGGAACTTCAGTGCCATGAATGGGAGAATATGGAAAGCGCCATAATGACTGCACCTTACCAACACCCCCGATGAGGAGATAGTCAAGCAAGCGTGACGCACCCACATCATGGGGGGCGCGGTCCTCCAACGTGTCCCTGGCCCTAATTTATCCTACTTCAACAGAAGTTTTACGGATTTAGATATATTTTTTGGGAAGTCGTGAGCATCTAGATAATTCTAGGAAATACGACAGTACGTTGGGAAGCGTGCAATCCCGATAGGGAGGACGCTGCAGAGGCCATCCGTTACCCAAGGGGGGGATAGATGGCAGAATTTACCTATGGACTAGCCCTAAAAAGGGGGAGTACGCATAGCAAAGAGTGGTTAGCGGAGAGGGAAGACACGGGTCCGCCCAGGGGGGGGACTTAACCGTGGCGGAATAAGCATATGGGATCGCCTAGTGGGGATCACGCATAGCAGGCACCTATACCCAAAACGCGGGCTGACCAGCGGGCAGACCTACAACGTAGTGGGCCAGCAAGTGACTCCTCCGCTGAGTCAGTGCTGGGGGCCACGGAGGAATCTGCAGGGCTCACCTGACGGGGAACTTTACTGACAGATAAAAAAGGCGCACGTACCTCCGTGTTAGGGAGAATGGCGCCGCAAGCGTGTTTCAACACCCTACCGAGTTGTCTCCTCAATCACCAAAGGGTTACCTAATACCCTTGAGGAAACCGGCTCCACTCGCAGATTGTAAAACCTTGCAAATGTGTTGGGTGTCGCCCAGCCCGCAGCTCTACAGATGTCTGTTAGAGAGGCGCCGCGTGCACGCGCCCAAGAGGATGCAACGCTCCGAGTGGAGTGTGCACGTACTCCCGGGGGACACGGCTGACCTCGACTCGAATAAGCGAGTGAAATGGCATCCACAATCCAGTGGGATAATCTTTGTTTCGATACGGCACTTCCCTGCTGCCGACCGCCATAACAGACAAAGAGCTGCTCAGATGATCTAAAATTCTGAGTACGGTCCACATAAATGCGCAGAGCGCGAACTGGACAAAGTAAAGAAAGGGCTGGGTCTGCCTCCTCCGGGGGCAGCGCTTGCAGGTTCACTACCTGATCTCTAAAGGGGGTGGTAGGAACCTTGGGCACATAACCGGGGCGGGGTCTCAGGATAACGTGAGAGTAATCCGGCCCGAATTCCAGGCACGAGTCACTGACCGAAAATGCCTCCAGGTCCCCGACCCTCTTGATGGAGGCCAACGCAACCAGCAGAGCTGTCTTCAGGGACAGAAATCTTAGAGATACTGATTCGAGTGGCTCAAAGGGATCGGATCGCAGACTCGTGAGAACGAGGGCGAGATCCCAAGAGGGCATGAGAGGGGGGCGAGATGGATTAATTCGCCTAGCACCCCTAAGGAACTGGATGACCAGGTTATGCTTTCCCACGGTGCCGCCAGCTACCGCACTATGATAAGCGGAGATGGCGGCCACGTAAACCTTGAGAGTGGAGGGCGACAGCCTGCTGTCCAACTTCTCTTGAAGGAAAGAGAGCACAACACTAATCTGGCAATTTCGGGGGTCTTCTCTGCGAGAGACGCACCATTCAGTGAATAGACTCCACTTCAGGGCGTAGGCGCGCCTCGAGGAGGGGGCTCTAGCCTGAGTGATGGTATTAACCACCGCAGTCGGTAGGTTACCTAAGTCTTCCTCGCGTCTAGGGACCACACGTGGAGGTTCCAAAGATCGGGGCGAGGGTGCCAGATGGTGCCCTGTCCCTGAGAGAGTAGGTCCTCTCTCAAAGGGATCCGCCAGGGGAGGGCCGTCGCGAGGAGTGAGAGCTCTGATATCCAGGTCCGGTTGGGCCAAAGGGGCGCAACTAGCAGAACCTGTTCCTCGTCCTCCCTGACCTTGCACAGAAACTGCGCGAGCAGGCTCACTGGGGGAAACGCATACTTGCGCATGCCCCGAGGCCAGCTGTGGGCCAGTGCATCCGTGCCGAGAGAGCCCTCGGTCAGGGAAAAAAACAACTGGCAGTGAGCGTTCTCGGGGGAAGCAAACAGATCGATCTGGGCCTCCCCGAATCGCGCCCATATCAGCTGAACAGACTCGGGGTGGAGTCTCCATTCTCCAGGGCGTAACAGCTGTCGTGAGAGCGCATCGGCTGCACGATTGAGCGTGCCTGGGACGTGAATGGCGCGCAGCGATTTCAGCCGCGGGTGACTCCAGAGGAGCAGACGGCGGGCGAGCTGAGACATGCGGCGAGAGCGCATACCCCCCATGCGGTTGATATACGCCGCCGCCGCCATACTGTCCGTCCTGACCAGCACGTGTTGCCGCTCCAGCACCGGTAAAAAGCGGTGGAGAGCGAGGAACACTGCCAACAGCTCTAGGCGATTGATATGCCAATGCAGCTGGGCACCCTTCCAGAGGCCCGCAGCCGCATGCCCGCGACACACGGCCCCCCAACCCGTGTTGGAAGCGTCTGTTGAAACAACAACATGGCTGGACGCCTGTCCTAGAGGCACACCGGCCTGTAGGAACGAGGGGTCGTTCCAAGGGCTGAGGGCGCGGCGACACAGCGCAGTAACCGAGACCCGGTGTGTGCCCGCGTGCCATGCGCGTCTGGGGACCCGATCGTGAAGCCAGTGCTGAAGTGGTCTCATATGGAGCAACCCGAGCGGCGTGACGGCGGCTGCGGATGCCATATGCCCCAGGAGCCTCTGAAAGAACTTCAGTGGGACCACTAGTTTGCTGTCGAGCTCCCTCAGACAGTTCAGCAACAGGCGAGCGCGTTCCTCGGAGAGGTGCGCTACCATGGTGATCGAGTCCAGCTCCATCCCGAGAAAAGAAATCCTCTGCACGGGGGCGAGTTTGCTCTTTTCTCGGTTGACCTGAAGCCCCAGTAGGCGGAGATGCCGAAGCACCTTGTCCCTGTGCATAATCAATTGCTCCCGCGAGTGGGCTAAAATCAGCCAGTCGTCGAGATAATTGAGTATGCGAATGCCCGCGAGCCGAAGGGGCGCTAGGGCACCCTCCGCGAGTTTGGTGAAGACCCGCGGAGACAGAGAGAGCCCGAAGGGGAGGACCTTGTACTGCCACGCTCGACCCTCGAACGCAAACCGCAGAAATTGGCGGTGGCGTGGAAGAATGGAGACATGGAAATACGCGTCCTTCAGGTCTATGGCTGCAAACCAATCCCGAGGACGAACGCATTGGAGAATGCGCCTCTGCGTGAGCATTCTGAACGGCAGCTTGTGCAGACAGCGGTTCAAAACGCGCAGATCTAGGATTGGCCGTGACCCACCGCTCTTTTTGGGTACGATGAAGTATGGGCTGTAAAACCCACTCTCCATCTCGGCTGGAGGAACCGGCTCGATTGCACCCTTCGCCAGGAGGGCAGCAATCTCCTCTCGCAAGACAGGGGCGGACAGGGGGTTGACCCTGGAGAAATACACGCCCGTAAACTTGGGGGGCCGTTTCGCGAACTGAATCGCGTAACCGAGTCTGATTGTGCGTATGAGCCACCGCGAGGGGCTGGCCCGCGCTAACCAGGCAGGCAGAGCCCTCGCTAATGGAGTCATCGCTACAATCGCTGACGTACCAGCGGTGGGGCAGCGCGGAGTGGGTGTGCTGATCCGGGAAGCACGAGGGTCCCGCGGAAGAGCTGGAGGAGAGCGATTCGCTCTGGCTCCGCACCCTGACTCCGGAGAGGGGGCTGGAGGGCTGAGGAAAGGGAGACCGTCCCCCCAGCGCTCGTGAGCCACTGGCGAAGCACGTAGAGTCTGCGAGCCGGAAGGCAGCGCGTCCCGGACTGGCAGAACTCGTGCAGTCACATCCGGGGAAGGGAAAAAGTGCTCTTTTACTGATGTTTTGGTGGCACTGAAAAGTACCGTTGTTATCGGGGCCCCGCCCTCCAGCGGGGAAAGAGCAAGTTTCCTCTTCTCCGGATGGCCTGTCTCAGGGACGCTTCGCGGTCCGTTTACCGGACTTAACGGCGCCCTGGGCAGGAGGGGCTGCCTGCTTTCGAGGTGAACGCCGCGCCCGCTTGGCCGGAGGCGCAGGCGGGGGCGGGGCAGCACTCGTTGGCGGGCGCCCTCGGCGAGGAACAGCGGAGGTGGATGGCTCGGCGGGCGGAGCGGGCTTACGGCCACGCCGATAGATGACATTGCCCATCGCATCCGACTGCTCTTTCACCGCCTTGAATTCCTGGGTGAATTCACCGACGGTGTCGCCGAACAGGCCAGCCTGGGATATGGGCGAGTCAAGAAAGCGAACTTTGTCAACGTCGCGCATATCGGCCAGGTTTAGCCAGAGGTGGCGTTCCTGAACCACAAGTGTGGACATCGTCCTCCCCAGCGCACACGCGGCGGACTTAGTAGTCCGAAGAGCATAGTCGGTCGCGGTGCGCAGCTCATGTAATAAGCTTGGGTTGGACCCGCCCTCGTGCAGCTCGGCCAGCGCCTGCGCTTGGTAGCGCTGGTAGGTGGCCATCGCGTGCAAAGCAGAAGCAGCCTGGCCCGCAGCCTTATAAGCTCTGGCTCCGAGGGAGGCAGACAACCTACAGGCTTTGGACGGGAGGCGGGGCAAACCCCGCCACGTAGAGGCGCCGCGCGGACAAAGATTGACCGCGATAGCGCGCTCCACTGACGGGATCGCCTCATACCCCCTGGCAGCTCCGCCGTCAAGGGCGGTGAGGGCGGAGGCACTCGCAGCACGGGCAGAGAAAGGTGCCCTCCAGGACTGCGTGAGCCTACTGTGCACTTCCGGGAAGAAGGGGACGAGAGGCTTCGAAGGCTTCGCCTTCTGGTCCTCTACGTAGCACCCATCTAGTCGGTCCGGCCGCGGAGCTGGGGGATAAACCATCTCCAACCCCACGGCCGAAGCAGCCCGGGAAAGCACGGCTAACATGTCCGCTTCAGGATCCGATTTGACAGCGCTCACCTGCCCGGAGGGGGCGAGCGGGTCCGGATCTTCGTCGGACAGTGAAAGCCCACCCTCCGATGCCGCGGAGGACATCTGATCTCCGGTGTCAGCGAGTGTGAGAGCTACCATCTGGTTAGACGGATCACTCTCACCACCCGAAGCTTGGATGGAGCGCCGTGAGGAGCGAGAGGTCCGCGAGCCCGTGGGCGGCGGATTAGCTCCCGCTGAAACCCTCAGATCTGCCCGAGCGCCCGCTGCTTTTTTAGAGCAGGAGGCAACTGGGGTGGCTCGCTCTCTTGCGAAAGTTAGCCGCGATCTTAGCTGTGCAACGGTCATGGCATCGCAATGACGACATGAACCGCCCGCGAGCACCGCATTAACATGCTGGACCCCCAAACATGCAATGCAGTGATCGTGTCCATCATCCGGTGACAGGAAACCCCCGCATCCAGAAACGCACAGTCGGAGCGCCATCCTGAAAAGGACGTGCTGCACGACTGTGTTGCTCTTTTAGGAAAGTTGCAACTATACGCACCGCTCTGGAGGACCGGACCCAAAGAACCGCAGGCAAGGGAGTAACCCAGCTCGACCGTCTGCCACCGCGAAGACCCACTCTGGACCGGGAGACACACTCGTTCGCTCTGAAGTGCTGATCAGCAAGAGGAACCCTCATCGACTCACTCAGAAAGGATCTGAAGCGAAAAGGATGGCGTCTGCTGGCTTCAGGTGTGCTTATATGCTGAGATAATTGCAGATGTCGCACACCTGCGCAAGCTTACGCTGCCAATTAATTTCATTCATTGGCCCGTTCAATACTCTCCAGATAAGCGGCTTCTGATCCGAATCCTCCCATTCATGGCACTGAAGTTCCCCAACCGAAGGGGAACTGGTAATACATATTTAATCATTATAACAGAATATGACATAAGTGCAACACATTTTGTAAGATTTGTACAGAAGCACTTTTATGTATTTAGTTTACACTATTATAAAGTCTTATTTGCTTTTAATTTTAAAGTTGAAATTTTTACACTTTAAAATAGGCATTTTTAAGCTTAATTTCAGTTTACTTTTCACTAATACACTTATCATTTCACTATGGTTTTTATTATGATGATGAGTATTATTATTATTTTCATCACCATTATTATTATTATTATTACTAATGCTAATGCTAATACTACTACTACTACAACTACTACTAGTACTACTAATAACAATAAGAATAAGAATAATAATAAGAATAATAACATCAATAGTCATTATTATTAATATTATTATTATTATCTAATAAGGGATGCACTGATATGGATTTTTTGACCGATATTGATAACTGAAATAAAATATTTATATTTAAAAATGTTCTATTTTTATACAGTGAACAATTGATTTTATTGTAAAAACTTCATAAAAGTTTGAACTGATCTTATGAACAGAAGAGCCAACTCAAAGGAAAAAAAGCTATAATTTCAATATAAATAAATAATTGCAAGGTTATTATATATACCTATATCCCTGATTTTATAGCATGCAAAAAATAACTCATTGTGATGCACAACATATCTGAAGAGCAAGGAGGCATGCGGTGGAGAGGGGTGCACAACATATTTCAGAACTGGGAGGAGACGTACGATTTCCGAGAGATTATCATTTGCGGGCATCCAGAAGTCTCTGTGCATATGCAGGAGACTTACAGAGATTTGGGATGTCTGGATATGTGTGTGTGTGTGTGTGTGTGTGTGTGTGTGTGTGTGTGTGTGTGTGTGTGTGTGTGTGTGTGGTCATAGCCCTCACGTGCGCTCATTATAATCAATATGAATATTAGGATCAAACCTAATACAATCTAACATCAACAACACATGGCAAACAACGCGTTGATAAGAACAAATAATCCTATTATAATCCTATAATCCTCAGGTTTAAATCCTGAGGCGATTTAAATCAAAATACACCATGACACTCTATCAAACATATCTACAATGATAAGGAATATGGTTACGTACTGAGATATTAAAGGTGCAGTAGGTGATTGTCTTCAGAAACATTTGTTGTTGTGCTGGTTGAAAGTCTCTCCACATTCGGATAGTACTGATAAGTAAATGATCTAAATGTATTTATATGTATTTTTATATTTTGGGTAAGGCATAAAACTAAAAAAATGTTCATCCAATTAAATAGAGTCGGGCCGATATCTCTCATAATTCCGATAAGTAGGTCAAACTGTCTGTCAGCAAATGTAGATTTGAACAACTGCGCAGCTGTTTGTACGCAGCTCCGTCGGCCACTGTTTGTGCATAGAAGTGCTGCACGCAAGGGCGGACTGGCCATCTGGCAATTCTGGCAAATGCCAGAAGGGCCGGACCAATTTTTAAATGTGGGCCGGTCAGTTTTTTTTAAAAATATGTATTGTTTTTAAGTGCAGACAGCTTTTATCTCTTGCTTGATGTGATATTATGATGATGATAATAATAATAATAATAATAATAATAATAATAATAATAAATGTTAAGCATTTGGCCCAATCGGCAACTGCCGCCTGGTTTCAAGATGGGCCGACCCAATCCGAGGTTACCCATACATAATCAAAATCTGGCAAGAATGTCATATTATTTCACCATCTGTAGACTAAATAGTGAATGTGCGTGTCTGTGGGTGGATCTGTTTCGGTGTGGTAATGTGGGCTGGTGTGGCTACAGTGCCAGGGCTGAATTTTTGTCCCAGTCCGCCCCTGGCTGCACGTTTACAAGAGAGAGAACACGTATGCGATCAGCAAAAACATGCTGAATCAAAACTTTCTAAAATCCTGAATCTATATTGGAGTTACCTTTGCACGCTGGAGAAAGGATGACAACATGGCTGAAGGATTTCTCTTAGACAGGTAATGTTTTGTTTTAAAACTGTTTCAGCTTCACTCAAAGCTGATGTAACGTTGGATGTTGTTGTTACAAATGGGTTATATCTTCACAGAAGTGTTGTTCAGCCACTAAAATCTTCCAGTGAAAGATTGATAAGACTATTTTCAGTTTCATAAAGGTCCTTTTACAGTATCAATAATGTAGATTTTAATTAGTTTAACAACAAAACACAAGTAAATTCTGCTATTCCGCCTAGTCTCTCCCTACATTGTTTACCATGCAACTCTTATTATTCACTCTGTAATAGCATGTCAGTTTGGCTTATTAATGAGTGTAATTCCGCTGGACTAGTACGAGTCGTTAAAACACACGAGAGAGGGTTCTGCTGTCATCTTTAAGGTGCGCGTGCTCCTATTTCAGGAGGTGTAGCTCTGGACGGCAGGGGAGGGACTGTGATTCAGAGATTTATGCTAAGCTGTTAGCATTGTGGAAGATCACCGACTGCACCTTTAACGACCAGCAATTCCACACACACAAAAAAGTACGGATTTTAAAGGAATAAACAAGGTGAGGAGAGCTCCATTATAGTGCACTGGATAAGTCTGAACAAGTTCCGCCCATGCATCTGCGAGGCAGGCAGTTCTGTACAATTACTTCATTTATTGGCTTATAGATATTGGCCAAATTTTAACATCAGACCGATAATGATAACCATAAAAATAGCATTTATCGGTCGATTACTATATGGTTGCAGATATATTTGCATCTATAAATCTAATAATAAAAAATAATAGATATAATCATCATAACATATTAATTAATATAATAATTATTATTTACAGTATCCTTCATTTTTTAGCTTTTATTTTTTTTTTCATTTTTCTTATTTCAATTAACTTCCAAGATACTATAACTTCAACCATAATCACAAAACCATATTTTTAACTGAAAAATAAACAAAAACAAACAAACAAATGAATAAAAATACATTTCCACAACTTTAGTAATCAATAACGTCAAATATATAAAATTTATACTCACAGGCTCACCTGGGGGCCCCATTGGCCCCATAGGCCCTCTTTGGATGCGATACATTTTCCCATCAGACCCACGCACAATGTCTCCTTGTCTGCCTGTAAGCACAATGGTATCCGGATGCTCCTCAGATCCCCCTCCAGATCCTGCATGAATATCTGGAGATTTCGATGGTGTCCTTCCACTGCCTTTTGACACATTGTCCCAAGAAGTCCTACCAGGAGCCTGTGTGGTGACCTCGAAGTCCTCTTTTAACAAGTTGGATTCTCCATCCTCAGGACTGGATGTGGTCATCAAGTGGATTTCTCTACTAGGAACAGTACTTCCGGTAGGTTTCTCAGATACATCCAGATTGATAATTGTAGTGTCCACTGGCTTCTTTGGTAAAGGTTTGCCAGGTTTGTGCTTGTCAACGGTGATGTTTTCATCAAGATGTTTAGATGTGGATTCTGGCTTACCATCACGGCTGCTTGTAGTGTCAGTTGGGAAGGTTTTGGAAGGTTTATCTCCATTTTTAGACAAGATGTTTTGGTCCAGAAGGTCTGTATCCTCATCCACCTCAAACACATCTCCACGGCCCACAATTGCAGGACGCTTGGATCCAGTGGGCAAAGTCCCATCCCCACGAATAATCCCACGTCTACGAAGACCCTAAGAACATAAAACAAATGACTTCACTGAATTGCCTGTAAACTATCATTCCGTTCTGCTTGTTTTGGTTTGTACATCTGGGAGCTTTGTGTACCGTAATGTGTTTAATGACAATATAATCACTTGTATTTCTTCATAGGGTCTAATTTACCGTGAGAGTGTTTATGTGGCTTGATTAAAGCTGTAATTTTCATTTTAACATATTGTTGAATTTTCTGCTGCTAACAGATGTTAATGTAAATATGAGTTGGGAGTAGTTTCAGTGCAAATAAAACAACAATAATTGAAACTATTGTACCCTTCAATCAGCAATGATGTAGTGAGATCTGACCTCATATGGACCTCATATGGTCAGATATGGACCTCTCATACATTTGTGCCACTCCATAGTAATAATAACATCAGGCCATTGCTGTTCATAAGCAAATTTGATGCTTTTAGTGGTTCTTTGTGATTTATATTACACAAATCAATGATTACTGGCACACTGAGAGTCAAAAAATGAATACAAGCAAATAAAATGAATAACCGTTGATACCCATGATACTGTATAGTGCCACAAATGCCCTCATGATGTGTATGAAAGGTTACGTTTCTTTCACAGAATGAGTGGTTCAGTCTCAGAATGGAAGCCAGATTCTTTACTGTTGTACAGAACAAAAAGTCACCAACATCTTAGAAGGCCTGAGAAGAAGTATATCAATAACAAATGTTCGCTTTTAGCTAATTTTTTGCTTTAAATGTCTAGATGACTTTAAAGAGTAAAGTGCTGTTGACAAAACATAGTCATGTAAACTGTGTTTAAGCATGGTTATAACACCCACATGCACACACAAATACTGTTTATAATTTAGTGTTGTTATGTTACTGGAATTTGTAAATCAGATATAATACCAAGAAAATATCGATAATCGATACCATTTTCGATACTGCCACCACTTGCCAAAGTGTGCAGCATCCACTTGAATGATGCAAAGGCAGCCACAGGACAAGGCACCAATGCTCTCACCACACACCAGCTATAGGTGGATTGGAGAGCCAATTCAGTGTATGGGGATGATGGGGAGGCCATCATGAGTAAGGACCAAGGGAGGAAATTTGGCCAGGACACCAGGGTTACACCCCTACTTATTACGAGAAGTGCCATGGAATTTTTAATGACCACAGTGAGCCAGGATCTCGGTTTAACATCTCATTTGAAAGATGTTTACATTTTAGTGCTGTCAATCGATTAAAAAAACTAACTAAATGATCACACTTTTTTGCAATTAATCGTGATTATCGCAATTAAAAGACTTGTAATTTTGGCAATTCAAATGTAAAATTAATGTAAACTCAAGACAAAGAAACTATTTAAATTCAAAATATGATTTTCAGAATTTTTGTTCAACTTGTAACACAGATTTCCTCATGTAAACAATATACCCGCAATAAACCATCAAGATTTTTAAACTGTTTGACAGCAATATTTATTACAGAAATAAACACACAGGCATGTTAGTGTCATTTGAATTTCAAAACAATCAATGCCAATAACAAACAAAAATGGTTTCCACGTTGGATTCTAAATGGACTGGAAAAAAATAAATAATAATAATGATAAAAATCCAAAAAACAATCATTACAAATATGGAACTGGGAAATTATAATAATTAAGTATTGAACACAATTGTACTCATCGAAAAAGCTTGCATTGCTGATCGTTGAGAATATTAAAGATAAAGTAGAAACAATTTAGCTTATTCCTCTTTTACATTCAGCCAGTTGCTAAGACAGTACAGTCTGTTGACATTATTGGGGGACAATGTGGTTCTTTTTCTTTTGAATGATGTGACCTGAGAGTCAAGCAGAATCACCAAATCAGCATATGAATTTCGCTGCCTGATTTTTGTGCCACTGGTGCTACAACAAGGATGTGAGAAGCATCAAGGGGTATGGCTATATTTCACAAAGATTCTGACTAAGCAACGTGAAGCAGACGCTTTACAAAAGTTGCGTGAAAGGGGAAACAGGTCAAACATAATGAAACATTGGAGGGCTCATGGAATCAACTTAAAGGCAGAGGAATGCAAATCATCTGCCAGTTTCACTGAGTACCTTTACATGGACACCAATACTCAGATTTATGACTGAGTTGGCTAAATACTCTAAATAGTCTACCATGTAAACAGTGAGTTTTGATTATCTTAAAGGACCACCCTGAGTCACAAGAGTGTTTTCCTTTTCTCTCGGCATGCGGTATCAAACTCCATTAAAACAACAATTTTCCAGCAGTCTTTAGATGTTCTCATACAATAATTGTCACGGTGCATGATCAATATGTTGCTGAATGAAAGTAAACTGCTGAACTGCAGTTAAAGTCTACAGATTAAAAATGAAACACTCGAAATTACATGAAACTCTGGAGGAAACAGTGCATAGCCTGGTAATGCGACATTAATTGTTTTATACTGAAACTTTTCTTGTAAAAGTGCTTCCTTTGTCTTATCCATATTTCTTTGCACGTTAAACACATGTCGGCTCAGCTGGAAATAAAAAACTGTAATTGCGTTAATTGCGTCAATTTTTTTTAACGTTTTAAATATTTCAAATTAATCGCATGCCTTAACGTGCTAATTTTGACAGCACTATTATATATACAACCTTATAACATACATTACCAGAAAGATAATGTATCTCATAATGTAAAAACCACCTTACCCTACCCTTACCCTTAAACTCAACCCTTAACCCAAATGTTAAATGTCAAAAGACCTTGTTAAGTACAATTTTTAAGTGTTTGATTTACAAGGACACAAGGCGCGTCCTTGTAAACCACGTTAATAGTTGTACACCTAGGTCCTTTTACACTTTTGTGTCCTCATAAACCACAAAAACAAGTTCACAAACATTTGCACATACAACATTTTAAGACAAAGATTCGCAAAAAAAAAGAAGAAGATGAAAAAAAAAGGGTGAAATGATAGAGAATCGTAGTCTGGATTCCATATGGCCTGGCTTGGTTCTGAATGGGAAATGAAAAACAGTCACTCAGTGTGATAAAACACCCACATCATGATGTCAAAGGCAGAGGATTGTTGCTGTATATCAACATGACATCATACAAAATTGAAACATGTGTCTCCCTAAAATCAGCTGTGATTCTGTCTAGTTGCTTTATTTGCATGAAGTCTCAGCCAGGTATTTTGGTCATATTGGCAATTTGAGTACTATTTTGTGGCATTTGCAAGATGATGCACTCAAAAAAAAGATATTTGGGAGACAAGAAAGTTATTCATGAAAATCTATTCTGCACTGTTATAACTATATTTTTCCAGTCTGTCAATTTAATGGATTATGGAAAAAATAAAAATGTTAGAAAGTAAAAAGATACTTAATGTACAAGTGTCAGTCAAAGTTATGTTTTATATAAAGAGACTCTAAAGTTTTCTTTATAGATATTTACATAAACTTGTATATATGTTAAGATTACAAATAACTTTTGAGAAAATTTCATTTAAAACCTGTTGAATAAAATAAAATTAGTATCGATTTTTAATGACGAAACACCATTATCAATATCGATAAAAAAAAGATTCAGTATGTAGTTTCGGTATGAAGCACTATAGTTTTATTAAAATGTGGCTGCTAAGCGCACACCTTAAAAGTAGTGCCAATAAACTTAGAGTGCAAGTTTGTCATTTCCAATGGAGGCGCGAGACTTGCAAGATGTGCATGAGTGAAAAGCAGGTAAACTGCGTGCATTGTTCCAGCTGCACCTAGTTAAAATACATCTGAATTTTTTCGAATGCTCTGAGCGCTCCCAATTCATGTAAGCAAAACTAACTAATCTGCTTCACTCTTTGTATGGAATATACACATTTCAGTAATAACAGCAGACTAATTACTTCAGACAAACACTGCGCATCCAAACACTGCATGTTTTTACTTTTCTCCATAAACTTGCATCAGAGCTGCAGCAATGATTTGTCCACTTGTCAATGGTTGATGGTCACCTAGCTTCAAGAGACACCAGGGAAGCGCGAGCGCTAAGTCCATTGTAAGTTGTTAAGGAATCCATGCCCACGCGCTTGTCACTTCAGGTCAGAATAACAATAATTGTGAAAATGAGTGCCGTATAGCAGCAGTGAGGAGATTGTAAATAAAAAAAGGATGTAAAGATGTCGATAGAGTGGCTTTTTGGTTTCTTTTCTTGTACATCCCAGCCACTAATTCCCCACCTGAAAGAGTTTTTAGCATAGAGGGTGATGCAGTCATCCAACTTCACAATTTGTAATGTTCAATATGTATTTGAATAATGATGGCTGGTTCCTTTATTTGAAAGCTCAGATTTGATTATCGTAATTTGTGTTGTTGACAGAGTTTGAGGTTTACTGTATCATAACTATTCACACCTTAATGTTTGCTTTGATTGTTCAGAATTTACGCTTTAACCATTGCACACACTTTCTAACATTTTATTCATCAAGTTTAAGTCTCTATAACACTTATGTTTATTTTATTATGAAGAGTTGAGATATCTTGTTTAAATATTTTTGGTTTTGACTATTAAAACTATTTGCCTTAGCCATGCTGGTAAATAAAAAAAAGTGCCTAAATAAAAAAAATATATAATATTCCTAAATTTATTGTTAAAAATATTCAATCATTATCGATATTGAATTATATGAAACATGATATAGTTGCTTTTTTTTTGCAATATCGCCCAGCCCTAGAATAATGTTCAATCATCATTCAGAGTAAAATGTATATTGATGTAAAAATAAAACAAAGAAACTGTATTTTATAAAATATAAAAAGGAAAGATTTTAGATATTAGTGGCTTTTTGTTGAAAAACTAAGTGATATAAAGATTGGTGCATTTAAAATGATGCCTAACTATCTATCTTAATGGGATAGTTCACCAAAAACTTAAAAATTCTATCATCATTTACTCACTCTTTATTTGTTTCAAACCTTTCTCACGTTCTTTCATCTGTTGAACACAAAAGAAGATATTTTGAAGAAAGCTGCAAACCTGAAACCATTGATTTCCAATGATTTACTGATTTGACTTGTTTATCCAACTATAAAAGTCAATGGTTAAAATGGTAAAAGCCACATAAGGCTGTGTAAACAGTGAATACATTTGATTTCTTAGGTGAACTATCCCTTTAAATAAAGTCTTTTATGATACCAGACAATTTTAGTTCTAAATATGGCATATATATTAGTTACACTAAATTACATTTTAAAGTCAATCTGTTAATCATGTTGAAAAAAAACCCTGCAAATACTCTACATAAGTAAAAAAGAACTCAGTAAAACAGCCCCGTTCTAATACTAAAGCTAGCAAACTAACAATGGCTCTTTCTGTGGCCACGTCCTGATAAAACGACACTTGATCTTCACCTGGCAATGAAGGCCTGCCGTCCAGCTTATCTTCCCACTGTTAGTCTGATGATATCCCTCTAATAGCCTTCCAAAGAGGGTCTGAACACACTGACTCACAATAAGGTGGCCAGTCACCGAGAGAACAGCAGCTTCCACTTCAGCTCTAGCCAGAACAGCATCTGACCACCAGGGGGCTTCATGTGACCAGGACCAGCTTTAAAACATAGTTGCAGTAACCTCACTTTTGCAAGTGCTTGTAAGGCACTTGCACAGAGTTTGTAAATAGAGGTTGAACCTGATTATTTCAAGTAACTAAAGTGATGATTTTTTTTCTAATGGGGAATAAACCAGCCAAACTGGCATTGAAAATCAAAACTAAGTATGGGAACAAACACATAATAAGTCTGAGTTTGTAGTGGTGACATTAAAAAAAGAAAGTTCAACTTATAGTACACTGATTATTTTGACAAGGTGGGGGAAAATATTGAAGTTATGATGAGATCGGGTTTGATCATATACTGTATATAGGAGTTTTTTTTATTTTTTTAATGTTTTTATTTTTTTTATTGTGACAATCCAGGGGGGTATTCCAGAAAGCCTGAAGGCATTGTCAATAGATCGACAAATTCACAAGTCACCACTGAAAGTCACGGTGAGAAAAAAAGACAACACACTTTACAGAGGCAGAGCTGGAGGTTTTAATAAAGAAATTAAGTTGTTAACTGCACATTTATACTATGGACAGAGTTCATATTATCAGTGATCTTTATTGACTGATGTAGCTTTAAAAGTGTCTGCAATTATTGCACTCAACAGCATTTGGAAACCCTAAAACAATTATATAAAAAATGTATTGAGTGTGTGTGTGTTTGTGCGTGAATAGATGTATACATATGAATGACTACATCTTAAAATATAGATATATTTTCCTAGAAAAGACAAAGCTGGCCCTTCTTATACTATTATACATATGCTACAGAATAATGTGAGGGGTGCAAAGAGAGAGAGAGAGAGGAAGAGAAAAAAATCTATGAAAGATTCGAACTCGCTCTGCTGTGAGCACCATCATGATCTCTAATGGCGCACTGACCGCTACAATATTGCGGTGCTCTAGATTGTCTGTGTAATGATATGCGGTGGTGTATGGCCAAGAACTGTACAAGAGTGTATAAAACAGTTTAGTGTGAGGCATAAGATGGATTTACACGCTATTGCCACATTGTACAGTAGCCTAAATGCCCTGATTCAAAAACAATAAGCTTCACTGAATGTTTTCTATGGTAAGCGCAGACCCACGGTTTGTCACGTTTGATTTCAAAAGGTTTGTTAAATACATTAACGATTCTTTTGAAAAACAACAACGTTCATTCAATTATTCATTTTGATACGAGAAAGAAACCTATGCACGTATAAAGTTACCTCCATTTTTGAAACCAAAAGCTGAGGTTATCCACTCACTCTTAAACTTATCCGGATATGTCACATAACCTGTTTTCTGGAATACCCCTCAGAACAACTGAATGTTTACAGACATGCTGTGATGTGAGTGAGATGTATACAAACAGTTGAAGTCACAATTATTAGCCCCCCTGTTTATTTTTTTTCCTTATTTCTTCGATTTTTTTCGACACATTACTAAACATAATAGTTTTAATAACTCATTTCTAATAACTGATTTATTTTATCTTTGCCATGATGAAAATAAATAACAATTTTATAAATATTTTTAAGACACTTCAATACAGCTTAAAGTGACATTTAAAGGCTTAACTAGGTTAATTAGGTTACCTAGTCAGGTTATGGTAATTTGGCAAGTTATTGTATAAAGATGATTTGTTCTTTAGCCTATTTGACTTTAACTTTATGTGCAACTCTGATGTTTTTCAATAAGATTTTAATTTTCTCTGTTTGGTTTAGTATGATCATATGTTCTATTGAATTGTCACGTGGTTTCTTAAAACAAGATAGATCATAGTTTTACCATGGTTAGCTTGGCATTGGCAATGGTTACCAAACCATTGTAAACAAAACATTTGCCTTTGCTACGTAAATTGCTAGTAAATTCGTCTTGCTTGTGCCTTTTTGACATTGTAGGAGTATCCTTCAGTGTTTTTGTGCAGAGTCTTGGATTGCTTTTATAATTAAGGAACCTGAGTTACAGTTCGGTTGATTTGGTGAACTGGCTCTCTATGCTCACAGAAAATACTCTGTCTAAGTGAACAATTGATTTGCAAATAAGGCATCCCTCAGGACCATCAGTTTTGCTACATATGACCTCAGTTTATCATCAGGAACTGTAGTTTTTTTTTAACATTTATTTTCTTTTTTCGTAGCCCCCTGTAAATATTTTTTACTCTCAAAGGGATAGTAACCATTGATTTTAATTCTATAAATCACCAATGATTTTGTAAAAAATCTTCCTTATCTACTTCATAAATGGCCTGAGGGCAAGTCAATTAACAGCCAATTTTTACTTTTGGGTGCGTGATGCCTTAAAGGTTTGCTGCTAAAAAAAAAAAAAAAAAAAAAAAAAAAAACGTTCCTGACTGAATACAGTTTAGAAAGATTGAAAGCGTCCGGATGACAGATCTGAGGGAGAGGTAAAGAGTTTCCAAAAAAATAAAAGGGATATGCCTTTAGGCTTCAGAGACATAATTTACACGTGTCTACATGCCAGCTAACCACCATAGAGCTAAATACAAAGCAGTTTGTAAAAAAAAATTTAAAAGACATTTAAACTCCGTTCTGAATGTTATAAATTTGCATCCAACGCCTCGGTCTTTAAATAGTGTGTGCAAATTGTTAACTAACCACACACAAACCCACCACAAACCCAGTAAACAATTTGTGTTTAATAGACATCTAATAGACATCTAAATGTAGACAGCTTGGCTAATACAAGGCTAAACTTGACTGTCAGTGAAAATCTAATAAGAATAGCCAAAAAACTAGACTAGTTTTAGACAAACCTTATGTAGTCGTTCATTTCCTAGTTTTAGTTAAGATGACTAGGTTTAGACGTCTATTAGACATCTATTAGACATCTTTTAAAAACAAACAATGCTTTCTTTCTTTCCTTCTCTCTCTTTCCTTTTTTCTTTGTGTTTAATAAACGTCTAATAGACATCTAAACATAGACAGCTTGGCTAAAACAAGGCTAAACTTGAGCTGTCAACGAAAATCTAATAGACATCTAAGAATAGTCCAAAACTTGACTAGTTTAAGACAGACTTTATATGTGTAGTCATTCATTTCCTTATTTTAGCCAAGACAACTAGGTCTAGACGTCTATTAGAAATCTATTAGACACCTTTCAAACACAAACAATATTCTTTCTCTCTTTCTTTCTTTCTTTCTTTCTTTCTTTCTTTCTTCCCTTCTTTTCTAAACAATTTTGTGTTTAATAGACATCTAATAGACATCCAAACATAGACTAAAACAAGGCTAAACTTGGGCTGTCATCAAAATCTAATAGACATCCGATAGTAGCCCGAAACTAAACTAGTCATCAAATAGACAAATTAGACAGACTTTGAATGTGTAGTCAGTAATTTCTGTTTATTTGATGATTAGTTTTGGCCTATTCTTAGACGTCTATAAGTTTTTCACTGCAAGCCCAAATTTATACTTGTTTTGGCCAAAAAGACAATGTTTTGACGTCTTTAGACATCTTTAAAAAAAAAAATGCTTTCTAAGCAAAGGAGCTATTCTGACTTGAAAGATGTTGACTGTGTGTAAATCTATCACAGACACAGGTATTTGACCAATGTCAAACCAGCCAGATCTTGTACTTCGACTAAACTATAAATTGCTTCTCATGTCATATCCCTCTTAAAAAAGTGAAAAACAAACAAAATGTTATATGGAGAAAATATGGTTAGGCACAAAACCAAAATTAAGTACGAAAACACCAATTACATCTGCACAAACAACTGAATTAATTCTCAGTCCATTAAGTTATTTTGGTTTTGTTATAAAGCCGTCGCACACAGCTGTTGCTTTTCTGCCACTGAGGGATTTTAAATATAATGTCAGGCTGGGAAATCACTTTAGCTCTATGTATAATAATAATAAAAATATAAAGAACAGTGGTTATTGTGCAGTTTATTAATATAAGAAGCATAAAAAATAATAGTGAGAAGTGCAAAGAAATTGTAAAGATGCTGTAAAATACTGCAAAACCAATAAAATGTCAAACAAATTTAAAATCTGCACTCTGACACTGGACGTGAACCCAGAACTTGTGGTCGAACCAGCTCAGTGAAAACTATTTCCCTCATAAAAACCAAAACCACTGTAACCTCTCACATCTGCAGCCAAACCACAGTGAGGCTTCAGGAGAGACGGACTAACACTTGATTACACGCATATGACATATTTTTCAAAAACGAATATTTAGACACGTTCAGAAAGATGAACTCAAAGCAGAGGCTTTTATGAAGCATTGGATTAGTAAAACCCACGTTTTTTTATTAAACGCTTAGTGGATGGATGATTTGTAAGACCAATTTTTCCCAAACAAACACTTTCAGAAGGGTTGCCAGAATGAAGCCATACCTTTGGAATGCGATTCCTCTGACCTTGCGCTCCAAATCTCATTAAATCCAACAGAAAGCATGCTAGCAAACACATCCAGATCCTCATGATGGCACACACACATTCACACATACATCACCTACAACAAAAACGCAATGAGACTCAGAGTCAAATATGCGCAAAACACACTAGCACACCCACAAATGCTCAATTCAACTCACACGCATGCAGGTTACACACACATATCACCTACACAATGAGACACCTGTTTAGCTGCGTGGCTGGAGGGCAGATTGAGCGGGTGATTGTTCGAGGGTTCGCTCTTGTCACTGTGAGTGGATAAGAACGCTTGTAGTGTCCAGATACAAGTGCTTACATGCTCACTGAAGTGGATCAGAATTAATTGATAGCAACAGTATCGTTCATGCAATAGAAAGTAATGGGTCGATGGGGAATTCATGCCCTGCCAGTGTTTGCGGACACATTTTTGGCATCGCCTCGGAGAACGAACCAGTTTCTTGACAGCTTGCTGATACAAATAATGTGCAACTCGAGAAGAAGAAGAAGAAAAAAAAGCCTGCCAGTGCTATGAATCAAAGATCTGAAATGAAAGAGTAGGCCATCCACACCCTCAGCTTGTAACACAGAAAACAATCTGGAAAGTCTTCATAGAGACAGTCTGTGGGGATCTGTCACAAGGGTCCTTCATAAATAGCAGATAATTGCTTCCAGAAAGCTCCAGTCAGTCCTGATTTGTAGGACTCAGATCAGTGTTGACAAGTGCTGAGTGTCTGTCTATCTGTCTATATCCTTCCACTTATTCATCCGTCCGTCCGTCCGTCCGTCCGTCCGTCCGTCCGTCCGTCCGTCCGTCCGTCCGTCCGTCCGTCCGTCCGTCCGTCCGTCCGTCCATCCATCCATCCATCCATCCATCCATCCATCCATCTATCTATCTATCTATCTATCTATCTATCTATCTATCTATCTATCTATCTGCCATACACCAATCCATCTCTGTTTATCCATATAAAATTATATAAAGAGTTCATATGCAAAATCTGATGACTCCGTTGTTATGAAGTTTTGTAAATACTTTTGGCAAATGAATTCTTGGATGATTAAAATGTATTGAAAATAAATGGAATTATCAGTTTTTTTTATTTTTTATTAACTGTTCATATAGTTTTTTAACCCTCCTGATATTTAACATAGCAAGGACATTTTCATTTTCTATTATAATTTTCCACTAAAAAAAGTTGTATTTATTTTAGTTTGGCTGGAATAAAACCAGATTTTATTTTTTATATTTATGGTTAATATTATAATCTCCCTTAGGACTTATTTTCAATTGCCAGCAGAACAAACTACATTTCAAAAAATATAAAAACAAATCTTGTCCCTATTAAATATTCATTCATTCATTCATTCATTCATTCATTCATTCATTCATTCATTCATTCATTCATTCATTCATTCATTCATTCATCCATTCATTCATTTATTTTCCTTCAGCTTAGTCCCTTATTTATCAGGGTTAACCACATCGGAATAAACCGCCAACAATTCCAGCATATTCCCAGTACTGGAAAACACCCATACATCCTCATTAACACAGACAATCATACACTACGGCCAATTTAGTTTATTCAATTCACTTATGTCTTTGGACTTCGGGGAAAACCAGAACACAAGGAGGAAACCCATGCGAACACAGGGAGAACATGCAAACGGCACACAGATATGCTAATTGGCCCAGTCAGGACTCGAATCAGCTACATTGCTAACCACTGAGCCACTGTTCCGCTTCAATTAAACAGAACTTGCTAAATATTTGAAAAAGAATATAAATTTCACAGGACGACTATTAATTTTGCCTTCAACTATATGTTGTTAGGAAAAAGGAATTACAAAGGAATTGTTTTAAACACAGCTTTAGGGCTGTCAAAGGATTTTAAAAATTAACAGATTAATCACACTTTTTTGCAATTAATCATGATTAATCACGAAACGTAATTAATCATAATTAATCATGATTAATCACGAAATGCCGTATTTATTACAGAAATAAAAACACAGGCATGTAAGTGCCATTTGAATTTCAAAACATTCAATGCCAATAACAAACAAAAATGTTTCCATGTTGGATTCTAAGTGGATTACAAACACACACACACACACACACACACACACACACGCACGCACACACACACACACACACACACACAGAAAACATGCGTAGTGTTGGTGAGCGAGAGGGATCCCTTCAGATTCATCAACAAGCATAATCGCGTTCATCAAATTTGCTTAAACTAAGCATTCTGAGCATTATGGCTGTATTTCACGAGCAATGATTCTGACACACCAACGTGAAGCAGACGCTTTACAAAAGGGGGGAAACACGTCAAACTTAATGAAACATTTGAGGGCTCATGGATGCAGATGTCTTTGACAAATTGCGAATTCATCTGGCACTTTCATTTACATGGACACCAATACTCAGCTTTGATAATTAGATGATACTGATTAAGAGTCGACCATGTAAGGAGCGATTTTTAAATACCTTAAATGATCACGCGAGTCCCGAAATGCAGAGGTTTTTCTTTCTATTCGCCATGAGGTATCAAATTCCATTAAAACATTCTGAATGAAAATATGCTGAATGAGAGTGAACTGTAGCTAAAGTCTAAAGATTAAAAATGAAACTCCCGAAATTGCATGAAACTCTGGAGGAAACGCAGGATAGCCTGGTGATGCGACATCAATTGTATTATACAGAAACTTTCCTTCTAAAAGGGTGTCCTTGGTCTTATCCAAAATTCGCTCACTATTCTGCTGCCCAAGGCAGCCGGCCCTGAACACACGTTGCCCAAAAGAACAAAAAAAAAAAACGGTAACTGCGTTATTTGCGCTATTTTTTTTAATGCGTTAAATATTTCAAATTAATCACGTGCAATAACGCGCTAATTTTGACAGCCCTATATATTTTGTCTCTTTTTTTTATTAAACTGCTGCTTGGAGGTGGAGTATTAACTCACTTTTTTCTCGAGTCTGATATATTTTGCATAGTAATAAAGCATTTTTGCAGAGTTAGATAAAAGCTTGTCCAAATTTAACTTGAGCTCTGCAGCGAGAAACTTCCTGTCAGCACTGAAATTGTCGTTGAGCTTTTTGAAAAAGAGGACGTATGTGTGGGTGCAGCCAATAGAGGACTGAGGAATGATTGACAAGTGCAGAATGTCACTAAACTCAACCTGTTAATATCAGCTGCCTATATAAGTTGAAGTTAGGAAATGAATACTGCGTGCACCTCCTGTATGTAACTTTCGCATTGCATTGAAGATGCCAGAATTTGGTAAATCAAAATATTCTTTTGTATCCAATTAACTGCTAATTATCCTAACCCTTGAAGAAAAACCTCTCCTGACCTTTTTTACTGAACACGCATGGAACTGATTGATTATTCCAACAATATCCATCCATTTCTATTCATTCTAGTCATCAACCCATCTCTCAACCCATAAACCAGATCTATCCACTCATCCAACCATATTTATCTCTATCTATGCTTTTATGTACATCCACCCAATCCACCAATGTCTACCAATTTAATTACCCACTGTATATTCATCTACACATACAACCAGTCTTATCTATCAACTCACATCTATCCACACATTCATGGCTTCTATTTTATCTACAGGTATCTGTCTTTTAAGTAAAAGTAACGCGGTATTTCTGCATGGTCACTTTGCATGTGATTTATTGTGGGTTTGGGGTTGGACGGTACTAAATTACTGTCTCAGAACTGATAATTACAGCAATGAGTTAGAGCTGAGGGCACCCGTCAACAGTTTTACTGCCCACGGGCAAAAAGACAGTAAGGAGGAGAGCAGGGCATGATGAAGACACCTGCCTGGACAATGAAGTATAATTACAGAGTTTTCAGCAAACTATCATACACACTCCATAAAGGACAAAAAAATATGCTTTAAATTATGTAACAATTTGCACAGTTGAGCTCTTAAAGGGCGGAAAGTTGCAAAATCACATGGTGTTTTTACGCTTGTTTATTGTCATTGTGACATGCGAATTGGAGTTTTCTCACATGTATAAATAGATGTTAATTTAATTTCAAACACATTTATATTTGCTGCACTAAACAACTGTCAGATGCTGCAGTAAAACAGATCAGTCAAATGAAGAAAACATTCCTTAATATCGCTTTGCTGAAATGTTTTAATAGAACACAATTTATTAAAATCGCCTTTGTCTCTTGTGCGCTTTAATAAATCCGTTTTACACTTCATAGTTATTCATGTTTTCACAAAAGATTCTCTGAATGAGCTAACTATCGGCATAGTTTAATGCATCAATGCATTGTTGATGTAGCATCTACTGTAATCAGCTGAGAAGGGTTTTTTTTTTTAGCTTGAGACATGGAAATGGCATGCGGTGCAACCTACATGAACAAAAGACAGGAAAACAACTTATTGCTTCAATTATTACTAAGATGACAGATGTGTTCCAAGGCGTATAACTCTTAAACTGTTTTTTTATATACAAGATTGCATGGCAACTGATCTATGCGCTCACTTCAGTCTGTGCATCTGTGCTAGAACTGTGTGTGAGTGAGTGTGTGTGTGTGTGTGTGTGTGTGTGTGTGTGTGTGTGTGTGTGTGTGTGTGTGTGTGTGTGTGTGTGTGTGTGTGTGTGTGTGTGTGTGTGTGTGTGTGTGTGTGTGTGTGTGTGTCTCTGCAGAGACTTATCAAACTGTTATGCAAGAGGCTTGGGGGGGGGGAAACTAGACTAGAATAATTCATAGAATAACTTTAAAAAGTTAAAAGGGTGGTCCACTAAAATATCATATTTTAAACTTTAGTTGATATGCAATGTAGCCATGTGAACATAAAGAACATCTCTCAATGCAATATGCTCAAAGTTCAATGTTCAGCGAACAAAGTTTGGAGACTACAAAAAAATACATCCGGGCTAGTAAGATCACAATCGCTTCAGTTTATGTGCATTCACCACGTGCACACACCCTGAGCAGCAAAGAGGCATGGCTAGATGTGCTGTCATGTTATGACCGAGAAAGCTAAAATGCGTCCAAATGCTGCTATTTTCACAGAGCTTCTTTTGTGTCTGTATTTGGGATTCCAAAGGATATGACAAAGAGAGAGAAGCTTACAGTTTAAATTAAATTATGTTCCAGAGAATTCTGAAAAATATAAAGCTAGCGTTTGACAAAAGAGAACTCTGAGATCTCTCAGTTCAGTGCTGAACTTGGCTCAAAACTCCTTCAGCTGACGAATGTAAACAATGGGAAATGCTGTTTGGCACCACTAACAATTTAGCTACAAATTCATATTTATCAGTCAAACCGCTGTAAACACCCACAATCTTCAGCAGCGCAAGGAATTAAGATTGTAATTTTTCTGTTAGCTGATTAGCTAATATAATCAAAGTAAGGCATATGAAAAAATAACAATTTTCTACCAATGAAGCATGAGCACACATTGATTTGCACCTTATAAACACAACTAAGCTTTAAAATACACTGTGGGCCACCCCTTTAAATGCTGTATCCATGATTTTGCTAGCATCTGTTAAGCTGCATATCCAGGCTGCATTTATTTGATCATAAACAAAATAAAAATGTGTTACAATAAGACAAAGATTTTATAAAAAACAAACAAACAACAACAACAAAAAACGCTTTATCTTAAATTCACTCTCAGAAATAAAGGTACAAAATCAGTGACTATTTATACATTTTTAAAAGGTACACTTTTATTTCGTACAGATGGACATGTGTACTTTTAAGGTAGTTTCTCAACCACATTCCTGGAGGACCACCAGCTCAGCACATTTTCCATCTTCCTTAACCAAACACCTGATTTAGATCATTAGCTCATTAGCAGAGACTGAAAGACCTGTAATGGGTGTGCAAGACAAAGGAGACATCCAAAACATACAGTGCTGGTGATCCTCCAGGAAGGTGGTTGAGAAACACTGCCTTAGGGTACACTTTTGTACCTTTATGGCTTTTTTCCACTGAGTGGTACGGTACGGTACGCTTTTATAGCCATCTTCACTGTCAAGAAGAACCAAAAAGTGAACCGTACCATACCACTTTTTGGGTACTCTTTCGAAAGGGTACCTAGCACAAAAAAAAGGCAGAGCAAAATGCTCAGCCGAATGCATTTGGTTTACAGATTAGTCACTAGCACGTACACAGGCAGGAGAATGAAAACACAGGAATTGCCATTTTTAAGTACACAGCTGAGACATTACACCATAATAATATATACATATTGTAGCGAGTCAGCTAGTACCACGTCGCCCTGGGCACAAATCCACACCAGCTGGATCACTCATCAACCCCGGATCGCTCACAGCTGGACCTCATCAGCCAGGGAGAGATATAAGCCAGCCCCACACAGAAGGAAACTGAGCTTCATTTGCACATGACTCCCTGCGCTAACGCTTGTCTCTCTCTGTCTCTTCCACAGCCGAATCCAGCTCGTGACCGATCCAACACCATTCCTCTCACCAGTCTTCACCATCTCCCCGGAGCACTTGAGCACGCACCCTTAAGAAGAGCACTCATTCACCCCTTTACACTTGTAAATAAAGCACCCTCCGGGGAATTGTTTGTAACATCATCTAACTGTGGTTGTGTTTTCAACTGGTGGAGAATGCGGGCATTGCAGAGGGAAAAAATCAGAAGAAACACTTACCATTAAGAAGAAAATAACCGCTGAATTTTTCTTTGTGTTTGTTACAGACAGGCATCCGCTCTCTCTCTCTCCCACGCTTCCTCTTACTCGGCTGTCAACATCCCGTCGCCATGTCTTTGGAAGAGGTACTGCTCCACCTAGCGGAGATCTCCAGTAAACAGAATTCCATCTCTGAGCAACTTACAGCCAGACAGGATCGACTGGAACAGCAGCTCCGCCAAGTGGCCAGACACCATCCGACTCCCGAAGTGAGTGCGCATCATCATCTCACTAAACTCAGCGACCTGGATGATATTGACGCCTACTTACATACGTTTACAGTTATTGCCGAGAGAGAAGGCTGGCCAAAAGAAAACTGGGCGAGAATGTTGGCTCCGTTTCTCACAGGAGAAGCGCAACGAGCATATTTTTCACTAGAGACACCCAAAAATGAAGACTACAAAGCGTTAAAAAAGGAGATATTAGCCAGAATGGGGCTATCCACAATCAGCGCAGCCCAACAGTTTTCTCAGTGGTCTTATGACGAGAAGCAGCCAGTGAGGACTCAAGCAGCTCAACTTTCTCGCCTAGGAAGGCTATGGTTATTGGGAGGAGATCCCTTGGCAGTCCAGGTCGCTGAGAAGGTGATTATAGAGAAGATGATGCGAGCGTTACCCCGACGTTTACGAACACTCACCAGCATGCGAAATCCTGAGTCACTGGCCACCCTGGTGGAGGCGATCGAGCTGGCTGAAGCTCACATCGCCAGAGACAATGGGGAGAGAGCGGCTCTGCCACCCCGGAGGGTAAGTGCACCTTGGCGACCGGTGGAGGGCACAGCGCGACCAGGCGGCAGACCAGCGGTCCCCAGCCCGATGGACGAGCCGATGCCCACCGAGCCGACGACGCACTCGACCCCGGCCTGGACAGCAGGGTGCGCGGTACACCGCAACATCCCTCCCGAAGCTCCCACCCATAAAGTCCAGCTAGAGGGAAAAACACAAACGGCCACGTTAGACACAGGAAGCGCCATCACTCTGGTTCACCCGAAGACTTTGAAGTACCGCCAGGAAAGTAAAAGCCTTATTCCAATCACGTGTGTACACGGTGATACCCGCCACGTACCCGCCCGAAGAGTGACCATCGCGGCAAAACCAGGCAGCTGGCGCATCGAAGTCGGGGTCGTTCCAGATCTTCCTGTGCCCCTCCTACTGGGCAGAGACTGGCCGGGGTTTGACGAACTCCTCACTCACCACCACGCTCTATCGGCTCGTTCAAAGAAGAAGAACAAGTCACGGGCTCATCGGGACCGCAAACCAGCGCTGATGACCACCAAAAGCGACAGAGGGGGTGAGTCATCAATATCTGCTAATTTATACTTTGATCTGTTTCAGCAGATAACCGCAGGAGGCGATTTTGGCAGAGCACAAAGGGAAGATGAGACGCTCAAACACTGCTGGCCGCAAGTAAGGATCATCGACGGTAATGAGCGACTTCCCAGCCCTCACCCCCTCCCACATTTTATTGTGGAAAATGGTCTGCTGTACTGTGTCGCAGAGAGGCGGGGGGAAAAAAAGACACTACTGGTCGTCCCGAGGACCAAGAGGGAGACGGTCTTAGAACTGGCACATACCCACCCGATGGCTGGACATCTGGGAGCGGCCAACACGGTGAAAAGGATCCGCGATCGTTTCCATTGGCCGGGGCTAGACGGGGAAGTGAAGAGGTATTGCCAGGCATGTGACATCTGCCAGAGAACGTCTCCCCAACGACCACCCCCCAGCCCTCTAATACCACTACCCATCATCGATGTGCCCTTCACCCGAATTGGTATGGACTTGGTAGGGCCTTTGCCGAAGTCGGCCCGGGGACATGAGCACATCCTTGTTATCCTCGATTATGCCACCAGATATCCTGAAGCGATTCCCCTGAGGAAAGCCACGTCATCGGCCATCGCGAAGGAGCTGTTTCTGCTATGCAGTCGAGTGGGAATCCCAACAGAGATACTGACCGACCAGGGCACCCCCTTCATGTCCCGGTTGATGGCAGACCTCTGTCACCTCCTCAAGGTAAAACAACTAAAAACCTCAGTATACCATCCACAGACTGACGGCCTTGTCGAGCGATTTAACAAGACTCTGAAACAGATGCTCCGAAGGGTGGTGGCAGAGGACGGGCGCGACTGGGACCTCATGATCCCGTACGTGTTGTTTGGTATCAGGGAAGTCCCCCAGGCCTCCACAGGCTTTACCCCCTTCAAACTGCTGTTTGGCCGCCAACCCCGAGGGCTATTGGATGTGGCTCGTCAAGCCTGGGAACAGGAGCCAGCCCCCCAGCGGTCGGTGATTGAACACGTACGGGACATGAGAGAACGCATCGAGAAAATCATGCCCATCGTCAAACAACACCTGACCGAAGCCCAGCGCGCCCAGCAGAGATTGTATAACCGGCCCGCCCAACCCAGAGAGTTCCACCCAGGGGACAAGGTGATGATACTCATACCTACCACAACTTCGAAGTTCCTCGCATCTTGGAAGGGACCATACACGGTGGTAGAAAGGGTAGGGCCGGTAAATTATCGAGTCCGTCAGCCGGGACGAAGACGGGAAGAACAGCTCTACCACATTAATCTGATGAAGAAGTGGGTTGCAGCTCCAGGTCATCTCGTTGCCTTCACTGAAGAAACTCTTCCCGTTGTCCACATAGGTGAGCAACTCTCACCAAATCAGAAGGCGGAGCTGCAAGCCTTGGTTGGTCAGTTCAAGGATGTGTTCTCGGAGAAACCGGGCCGAACCACCATCATCCAGCACAACATTATCACTCCACCTGGCACCATCGTCCGGCAAAGGCCTTATCGAGTTCCAGAGGCTCGCAGGCTGGCTATCGACAAGGAGATCCAGAAGATGAGAAGGTTAGGCATCATCGAACCATCCCGTAGCCCGTGGTCCAGCCCAATAGTGATGGTCCCCAAACCCGATGGCACCCTCCGTTTCTGCAACGACTTCAGGAAACTCAACGAGATCTCCAAGTTCGACGGGTACCCCATGCCTCGGGTGGACGAGCTGCTGGATAGGCTGGGTGGAGCCCGATTTATCTCCACTATCGACCTCACCAAAGGCTACTGGCAACTTCCACTAAGTGATGACGCCAAGGAGAAAACCGCCTTCTCCACACCCGGTGGGCACTGTCCTCTCCCAGGTCCACGACGATGAAGAACATCCCATCATGTACGTGAGTCGGAAGCTTACCCCCGCAGAGACCCGCTACGCAACGGTGGAGAAGGAGGCCCTGGCGATCAAGTGGGCAATCCTGGAGCTAAGGTACTATCTCCTTGGCAGGAAATTCACTCTGGTGACCGACCACGCCCCACTACAATGGATGGCTACAGCGAAGAACAACAACGCTCGGGTCACCAGGTGGTTCCTGTCGCTCCAGGATTTCAACTTTGACGTCCAACATCGAGCCGGGGCCTCCCACGGAAACGCAGACGGACTCTCACGGCTCTGGTCAGGATGGGCAGGTCTGTCAAAACATTCTACCCCCCCTCTCAACACACTGCTCTTCCTTCGCAGAATACCCAGGACCAGGACGACGCTAAGGGGGGGGAATGTAGCGAGTCGGCTAGTACCACGTCGCCCTGGGCACAAATCCACACCAGCTGGATCACTCATCAACCCCGGATCGCTCACAGCTGGACCTCATCAGCCAGGGAGAGATATAAGCCAGCCCCACACAGAAGGAAACTGAGCTTCATTTGCACATGACTCCCTGCGCTAACGCTTGTCTCTCTCTGTCTCTCCCACAGCCGAATCCAGCTCGTGACCGATCCAACACCATTCCTCTCACCAGTCTTCACCATCTCCCCGGAGCACTTGAGCACGCACCCTTGAGAAGAGCACTCATTCACCCCTTTACACTTGTAAATAAAGCACCCTCCGGGGAATTGTTTGTAACATCATCTAACTGTGGTTGTGTTTTCCCTCTGCCTCGCTACAATATAATAATGAGCCATGATCAACCCAAGCTCAAAAAGACCTTGTCGTCGTCTTGATGAGCAGCCACAAAACCAAGAGGAAGAGCAGAATCTATCATGTGCCTCGTTGTTGTTTACAAGGAGGCCTAAAAGAGAGCGGTTTCGATTTCTCCAGAGAGCTCACGTGCGCGTCTTTATTTGAAATAACAAACTTTTTAAGCTCATGATAATAACGGATACGTGATTATTGAAGTGCTTCTCATGTCTGATCCTTTCAGAAACCGACAAACGCGAGAGTGAAGCGCAAAAAAAACAAAGGAGAAGCTGGAAAAAACAGCAGCAAATGATTTTTTTCTGCAATATAAAACATGAAAAAACTGCCAAATTTAACTATTATCATCACCTTTTGGACTATTATGAACTCAGAATGACAAAATTACTTCCTAACAAGAGGCTACATTTGCTGGTGAAGATTAAAGATTCAGCGGAGAGAATTGCACTAACTGTGGGCTATGTGTTGTGTGTTGTTTTTAAACCCAGATAAGGCCTAAATTTATACTGTGTAGTTTTTCTGTAATTGGTATCATATCGAAGACTGTAAGAGTCTGTATGTGTTCATATATGTTGCATTTATTTATTTATTTTATATATTTGCAGACATCGAAGTAGGCTATTTTACATTATTGATGAGTATTGATATTCACTAATGTTCATTGATCTGCAGTTATAATCAAATCATGTTCATAGAAAGGTTAGTATTGTTGTATTTATGTGTATAAAGCATCTGTTTTGTGCTTCTCAAATGATAGGTGAACGACCCGTACAGCTTTACTTTGACACTTCCTCGAGTAAGAAGGACATTGACTAAAAGTTTCTGTCGTACACCACACCCACCAAAAGGGTACCATTGGTACCATTCGGCAGTGAAAACGCAAGCCTGATAAAGGTGATGCGTACTGACCCGACCATACCCTACCACTCAGTGGAAACAGGCCATTAGGGTACTACAGTATGAGGTACACATTTATATATATATATATATATATTTTAGGTATTAATATGTACCTTTAAGAAGCTGTTAGTTACAAAAATATACCTTTGAGAAGTGACAGATTTTGTACTTTATTTCTGAGAGTGTACATGTAATTTATTCTTGTGATAGCAAAGCTTATTTTTCAGCATCATTATTGCCCCAGTCTTTAGTGTCACATGAAATCATTTTAATATACTGATTTGGTGCTCAGGAACCATTAATAATAAGCCTTCAGGCAGAGTAAGACTACAGAATGGACAGCATGCACTCAACCTTTTCCCCTGTTATTGGGAAATGTTGAGAAAATCAGCAACTCTCTCTGTTTTTTTTTTTGTTGTTTTTTTATAAACAAAGAACATGTATAAGCAACACTTCTAAAGTGTTTAATTTAAGAAAAGCTGGCGATGCTTGCATGCACATTCACAATTGTGTCCATGAACAAATAAACTATATCATTAAAGACTGTGCATGAGCTACATTTACACTCGAAGACAGAGCAAGTTCAAAGGCACGTCTGGAGCTGTTGAATCTTTCACAGCCAGTCTGAGTAATTTTGACACTTCCCTAGAGGAGATCTCCATCCAACTCAAACCTAATTTTAGTGTCGAGAAAATCAATTACATGCTCGTGCCTACCTCTGCCAAACGAAACCCACGAGAAAAAAAGGCTATTTCTAAACATGCTAACACCATATTTAAATGTACAAGCTGCCTCTGTAGACTGAGAACAACCCAAAATAAATAAACAGAAACAGTCACAAATGTATATACAATATAAACTCTGACATTTCACATGTCGCTCTGTGGGTCAAACAAACATGTATTGTAGCACACACAACACTCTATGTCTTGACAAGGTAAATGCTCGAGAACTTGAGCTATAGTAAAATATTCATAGTTTTTCACATAATGTCACAGCTTAATGAAAGGCAAAATGAGACTTTTCTCAATAGACAACCAGGGGTGCGTTTCCCAAACATCGATGTAACTCGCAGCTGAACTATCATACTATGATGCATCGTTTGGGAAAAGAACTATGTAGTGACGAGTGTTTCCCAAAACATGTAGTTTCTTTGTCGCAGATCCATCTTACACCACGTTAGTTATAACGTAAAACGCCCATAATGACGTTCTAAACTGGGTGGAGTAACAACTTCTTCAGAGAAAAACCCATAATTTCAATTTATATTGTTTTATACAAACACGCATTTAAAATAAAATCCAATATAGATTTGGTAAAAACATGCAGTCGCTTTCCATGTTAACTGAAAAATATGTAAATGGCACATAGGGCCTAAGTTTGCTTTACTAATATTATTGAGAAGTTGAACATTATAATATTCTATTCTAAAACATATCACTTACAAAAGCTAACACGTATTCTAATGTCATATATAAATCATATAAATAAATAAATAATACTTTAATAATAATAAATAATACTTTAAATAATAACAAACATACTTTAATAATATTATTAATTGTTATTAATGATGATGATGATGATGATGACGATGCTAATAATAATAATAATAATAATTATTATTATTATTATTATTATTATTATTATTATTATTGTAATTTAGTAGGATGCAGTTTATTTACTTATTTATTTTTTTATTTTTTTTAAGTCTACTTTTACAATTTGAGAAATGTAAACCACTGCAGAAATATTCTAACCAACAGGCCCATGTCATATACTATACAGATATTTAATAAATAACCCACTATAAATTAAAAGAATTAAAGAATTAGGTGTTCAAAATGACATCAATGTTTTTAAACTGCACTGCAAAGGGAGCACAAATGTAAACATGAAGATCGCTAAAACTAAACTGTAAAAATAGTTTGAAAGCAAATTATACCTAAGAGAGATGACCTTAATGCCTTTTTATTTTTAATAATTCCAACTTTGAATGTTAGAATGTTCTAAATGAATAGGGCATAGGGGGGATAAGTGGGAATAGAACACAGCCACGAATTATGTTTCTAACGAGTCTTCAAGTTTGCGACGCAGTTTGCAAATGTTCGTTGGAGCGACGGATTTGGGAAACGGCAAATCAACAAACTATGTTTGTAACAAGGGAACTTGCGACCTTACTTGCCTAACGATGGTTTTGGGAAACGTACCCCTGGTTTGTACTAAATACTATGACAGTAAGAGTGTGATTTTATAATGACAGATTTTAAATCTCACTCAATTTAAAAGCGAGCTATATCATATATATTGGTAAACTGAGAAAAATCCAACTAAACAATCATGATTTGGACCTAAAAGCTGTGACATTTTAAATGGGTGACATGCTAATTTAGTGATTACCTTTCACCCCTGCACTCCTGTTGAGTTAAAGAGATCAAAGAAAGCCATAAGTTTCCCATTAATCTGTCCAGGAAACTGGCAAACCAAAAACGGCGTAGGCATCAAAGAGAAACACCACAACAAAAAGTTCATAGTTAAGAGGTTACGCCGCAAGAGAGCGAGAGTAAACCTGGAGAAATAAAGCAGGTTATTTTTTTTTAAAAGCTAGTACTCCGTTGTCTTTGAAATCCACCACCTTTTTGACAGAACATAATGGAGTCCAGGTGATTGATTGAGGCACTTGATGTTTTAAACATGCTATGCTAGTCCTCACCGTAAGAAACATTTGGTTTTTGAATTGGATTGACTATGGAGTCCATAAGTATTCATATCTGCAGTTTCAATATTTGAGTAACAACCCTCAATGACCATGAATCCAAAGAGCTCCCAGCTTCCAAACATGAATGGACTGCTATAGATCAGCAACACCAAACACCACCTTAACTTGGCCTAAGAAAAGACTAAATGATTTGGAAAACACACTTGGCTTTGATATGTGAAACCAGGTTCACGGTATGTTTTGAAGACCGTAAGGCTGTCATTAGTTTTAATCAGGAATGCTCTTTTTGGATGTCCACACATAATAAAACCGCAAGCGGGAAATTAAATTAAACACTAAATGACTTTTAGCTTCACACTAAAGGTGTGCAACTAAAAATACAGCTTCTTAGGAGGTATGAGATATTTTGGTGGTGACATACTGTATCTTGACAGTCCATGTGTAATTTGCTTTCAAGCAGTAGTATTAACATCAAACATGCAATCGTGATATTAATCTAATAATAAAATGCTTCTGTTGCTGTAGTCCAATAAAAGTACCTATTGAAATAATGTGATACACTTGCCAGGGTATATGTAATCTTGGATTTGCAAGGCATGAAATGCCCAAAGTAGACAGGATTAAGCAATTGCTTATCCTGTTCATAAAAAAAACTGTAGAGGAATAGCAGTATCAATATTTTTATAGTATATTTAATTTGTTTGATCTTTTGCTAGACGACTTAACAGTTGGTTTAGATTCAAAAAGGTCTACTTCATCCAAAGTTCTGTCATCAAACTCTCTCGTACTGCTTTTTTATCTTCTGTGGAACACACAAGGAGCTTGTTCATAGTGCTGAATGTAGTATATAATTGATCAGTATGATTGTCTGCTGTGTTCTGCTATTCTTACACAGTCCTTTGAAGCTCTTCAATATTTTGTGGATAAAAGACCTAAAATACATTAAAGGGAAGCTAATTTACCCCTTTTTATGATTTAAAAGAAGCTTTTTGTGAATGTTTCAGCTTAAAACACCCATCAGATTATTTATTATACCTTTCAGAATATTGATCTTGAGGCTGTTTTTGTTGCCTGTGCCTTTATTGCTAGTTCTCCCCACCCACCGTTCCCACATGCATGTCAGAGTGGGCCTCAATCCCTGTCAGATAAACAGCACAGTGAAAGACATGAAGGAAGCAGATCTCACGTGACGTTTGTGAGAAATACTACAGTAAGAACAGTTAAGAACGCTGTAATTCATTACAAACGTGCACTGTTTTACAAACGTTTTAAACTTGTAAAACCCATTCTAGATCACATTTGATGATGATTGATGATCACAGAGAGCTGAACAGATCTTTTAATCCCAGTTCCTTTGCACACATCCGGTCCTGTTGATATGATTATACGCGTTACAACGGAGACATGATATGCGGCTGTCAATCAATTCGGTGGGCAGGGAAACCACACTCCTATATCACGTTTAAGTCTGCCTCAAATTGGAAGAAATTTTAATTCTATTTTAATGTCAGGAAATAAAAAAAACAGACTTATTGTGTTTATATTACTCCAGTATGACTGTGGACACACTATACCTACACAAAGTTCTGTCCAAACAAATTTAAAAAGATGATATTCATCATAGGTGAATGTTGAACTTTCAGTAAGCCAGATATTGTGAACCGGGGTTTTAAAATGGGTCCTGAACTAAAGCTTGACAGCCAGATTCGGTCTTTTGTTAATAACTAACTCTTGACAGCCAGATTCGGTCTGTTGTTCGCTTTAGCTTCTTTCACTTGAGACAACTGGCCAAAATTAAGCACATTTTATCACACAAGCACTTTAAAACGGTAATCCATGCTTTTATTACCTCCCACTTGGACTACTGCAATGCCCTTTATTTTGGAGTGAGTCAGTCTTCTATTTCTCGACTGCAACTTGTTCAGAATGCAGCTGCACGTCTTTTAACTGGCACACACAAATACGAGCACATCACCCCGATATTATCTCCTCTTCACTGGCTGCCCGTGCATTTTAGGATCCATTTTAAGTTAATTTTATTTGTTTTTAGGTGTCTAAATGGTGCTGCACCCCTCTACCTCTCTGAGCTTCTCTGACCTTACACACCTTCTCGTTCGGTCAGGTCAGCCGACCAGCTCCTCTTGGGTGTGCCCAGGACCAGTCAAAAGCTCAGAGGGGGTCGGGCTTTTGCTGTGGCTGCACCAAAATTGTGGAATGAGTTGCCATTGTATATTAGACAAGCCTCTTTCATTAGTGTTTTTAAATCTCTTCTTAAAACCCACCAGTTCGATTTGGCTTTTAGCACAGCGTGAGATGTTGACATTTTATGCTTGTTTATTTGTAATTTAAAGTTTGTTTTACTCTTTGTTGGCAGCACTTTGCTTGACTGTGTTGTTTTAAAGTGCTTTATAAATAAATTGAATTGAAATAGGCCCTTTAAAATGTGTTGAATGAATGCTTTTTAACATTGCATAAAATCATGGATCACTTTAATGATGCTTAATTGTCATGTCTGAATTGTCACAGTTTCGCCCCTGTTTTGGACAGTGTGCAAGGCAAATTCTTGTGTGCTTCATTAGGTTTGGCATGATTATGAAGGTGTTAGTGATGGGTCGTTCGTTCATTTTCAACTTATCTATAATGTGACTTGGAAACAGGGAGTAAATCCTTCATTCATGCATTTTAATATTGTGCATATGGGAGGAGAAGATTAGTTCTTTTTTCAAGGCTTCTGTTGGATTTGAGTCATTTGTTCATTACGTGAAAGACCTATCAGCCTATCATATTCATTCATCTCTTAAGTCCTTCAGTTTTTGAGTCCTTCTTCTTTCAAAATGTGACTTGACAGCATGATTGCATAATTAAAAAAATATTCCAAATACTCATTATAACTTATAAATGTTTGAATTTCTGTCATGATGGTTCTTTTCTATATTACTGACAGTGGTAATAGGATTTTTGGACAGGTTTTTTTTTTTTTTTATGTTATCCATATGATGGGAATGAACTAATCATTTTGATTTCATTTAGGCCCAATCCCAATTTTATTTTTGTACCCCTACCCCTTCCCCTTGGCCCTTGAAACAGAGTGTGAAGGGGAAGGGCTTCAAAATTGTACCCCTAAGAAATAGGACAGCACTACAGCACCTGCACACGTCATCATATGTCATCGTCATCTCATGCTTCATATGAGATCGACGATGGCGACTGCTGTAGTTATTCCAGTTGTGTTATTTTTTGGTATTTATCATCAGGAAATCACCAAAGGCATATATCATGTTATCATAAAGATATAATGTGGCAATAAGATCATAACTGTTCTGTGTATTTACACCATGGCCATATTCATCTATGTAAACACACAAAAACAACATTAACATTATAGCATTATTATAGCATTATAGCTGTAAAAAGCCAATTCCTAGCCACTAGACTTTTCTGACAGTGTATTCAAGTGTCATCAAGTGACTAAATGTTGTGAGGCTACCATACAGGAGTTATTATTAGGGATTATAGATAACATACATGGTTTATTTTAGTGTTTTATTTTTTTACGTATAACGTTAAAACACAAATGCTGTTATGAATGTATTAAAACATATGCTTGTTTGTTGTAAAAATTCGTAATAATGACAAAAAATAAAAAATAAAAATAATTTGTACATCTCTTTATTTTCGTGAGCAGCCATGCTGCCGTTGTAGATGGTGTACTCTGGGAAATTTTCGTACCCCTTGGTTTCGAGTGTGGTCTTCAAAAATCTCAGTTTCAAGGCTTATCTAGCCATTCCCCTTAGTCCTACGCCTTCAAGCTAAAGACAAATGGAACAGGGCCTTAGGGCTAAGGGATAGAACTGGGACTGGGCCTTAGTCTTAGAGACTAAACTCAACCTGATTGATGACTCAAGACATGAACAAATCAATTAATCAGACTGCATATAGTTGAGGCTATTGTGGTATTGTCAAATGACTTCAAAAAAAATTGTTCATATCGCTGAACAAGACAAGATGGTCCAAGTTGGTAAAATGATCTGAGCATCACATTACTAGAGAGTGCGCAAATGTTACCATGAACAATTTTGGGTGAATATGTACGGAATTTCGTTCAAATAGAGTAAAAAAAAACTGCTACTTACATTCAGTTTTGCCCGAATAGAGTCACTGTTCTTTGCTGACTCTAACAAGTCCTCCAGGTCATTAGAGGATAGCAAAAGTTCCTAGACAGAGAATGAAAAAAGATGACTCTGTGTAGACAGAACTCTAAAAATCAGGTACATGTTCACTTTATTTAGGATCACTACAAATACCAACCATTTTGTGATATACAATATAAGTTACATAGAAGACATCAACATGCGCCTGACACTTCTGTAGAGTATGGCTTGCTCACCTCTTCAGTGTGTATGCGAGGAGAGCGAGGTGGTTTGTGTCCAGTTCCACCACACTGGGGCTGGAAAAAGGCACAGTGATCTTGAGCTGCATCTGGTTCTCCAATCAGAAATGCCACTTGCATCAAATCGCCCTGGAGACACAAGTCAGATGAAACAATCACACACACACAATCTATGTTGTCACACAGCACATAAACGCATGCATTATTTCAACCAAATATAAAAATTAAACTATGATTTACTCAACCACAAGGAGTCCTACAATTGGTGTATATATGAATTTCTTCTTTTAGTCAAATCTAATTAGAGTAAAAGATGTACATAGTATATCCAGGGCTTTTCAAGCTCTACAGCGGTAACGGTCAGCTGACTCTCATCAGCAGCCCAAAGGAAGTCCAATAAAGTGCATCCATTCATCATAAAAAGTACCTTCCATGGCTCCAGAGGGTGAATAAAATTCTCCTGAAGAGAATCTTCTTAGAAAAATATCCATATTTAAAACTTTATAAACCATATAATCCCTGCATCTCACCAGAAGTTACATAAAATTATTAATAAAGTTTTAAATATAGATATTTTTTGTATAAAAACACATGGACAGGAGAAGTTAACTTTTTTAATGAAACTCTAGTTGGATTTTAAGAAAGATGCATACACTTAGCATGCCTTGAGGGTAAATGTTTTAGGTGAACTAATGCTTTAATAACCTAACAATTAACAATCATTCATCATATGCAATCATATATTGCCTAAATGAAAACTTACAGTCTAGATGACAGTCTAACAATCTGTTTAATGTAAAATAACACAATGATCATAAAGCGTTGCTCTAGTTCTCAAGAAATGTGTTAAAATGCAAACTCCAGCCATGTCAGTTCATAGCTGAGTTCAGAGTGTGAGCATGGGAATGGGATGTGTGGATGAAGTCATTCTCTGACACTTAGCCTAGACTTCATGCTTTATAAAGTTTCCTCTTATAACACAAAAAAGGGCATTTAACTTGAGGACAGCTGTCTAAACTAGACTTCTACCCCATTAAGGCACCTGTTCTTCAGCATAACATAGGAATTTTTTTATTTGAAAACAAATTAAAATGGCTAAATATTACTATTAAATGCCATCCGGAGATAGGTAAGTTTCATCAAAATCATAAAGTATTTTTTAGTTCAAAACAAATTGCCAAAGTAAAAATACTCAAAAATACAGTACAATTTCTCTTTTTCATTACTTTATAATGTATAACATTCCATATTTTTAGCATGAAACTTTGGATAGATGGACCATAGTAAAGCTCAGTGTCTTCTTTCCAATGATACCTAATGCTTGTATGTAGCACACTGGGGTCAAGAACTGTTACTGTTTAAAGTTAGGTAGTTGTAAATCCCTATAGGTGAATGCTGGCTAACAGGTTAAGCCATACACTACTGCAAAATATTTGGTTATCAGTATAACTAATGTATTTATTGATTGATTGATTGATTGATTGATTGATTGATTGATTGATTGATTGATTGATTGATTGATTGATTGATTGATTGGGAACTTGGGACAAAGAACTATATGATATCTGCAGTCTGTTCAAACTATCAAAATTACAGTAGAGACAAGATCTCAATACATTTTCTTCAATTAAAATGAGTGCTTCATGGAACAGTGCCAGCAAAATAATTATGCCATTATACCATGCTAATTTTTAACAAATCATACCTGTAAGACACATATCTTGTAAGAAACGGTGCAGATTGTAACAGAGAGCTGCACATCATTTATTTTTTAAATCTCTATCCTCAAAACAATGGACAATCCATCTGGAATCTTGGATGAGTATAAACACAGATGTTCAGCTTGGGATACAGTAACTCCTATTACATTCTCTGTAAACCTGACTTGAGGTTTAAATGCCAACTGGGAGCATTCTGGAGATGTATTTACGTGTCATGCTGAAAAGCTGATGAGATGAAAGATAGACTATTCTCATCCCACAGGAAGTGAAGGGTATTACATCCTCGCATGTTTGGGTGACGACACACACACACACGCACAAACGCACGCACACACGCGCGCACACACACACACACACACACACACACACATATATATACATATACATATACATATATATATATATATATATATATATATATATATATATATATATATATATATATATATATATATATATATATATATCCCTGCTTAAATAAATACACAACTAAGGAATAGTGCAGGCTGATAAATAATGAAATAAATAAAGTCACTACATGTATAAGTATACCGATACCCCAACACATTATTCAAAGCACAAAAAGCCGGAATATCAAGCAAGACCAAAAGTGACGGATCTACTAAACCGTAAGAGGGCAGATTAACCGTTTGCATGCCTGGGTCTCTCTTCATGGCCCTCTGGGCGTGGTCAAAGCATAGCGGCCGGATTATGAAGGTAATTCAGTTGCGAAACTCGAGAGCTTGCAAATGTAAATGTGAGCACTTGTGATTATAATATTTGTATGTGTAGGTTGAAATGTACACTTACAGCTCTGATGTGAACAGCTGAAATCCTCGATTTGCACACACACACAACAATCCACACACTTGTGTTTTGAATTGGAAGTTGCAGATTAATAGTTGTGTATTTGTAAAATGTCATTCACAAATACAAAGTGACAGACACACGTGTGCACGGCAAATTTGATTGCATCTCCATTCTACAACCACAGGTCGGCACTCACAACCTCTCAGATTCGTCAGTACAACTACAAATCTCCCGCGCTCTGACTTTTGCTACACATCTCCCGCGATCTCATCTGTGCACTCGCAGATGCAGAGGCGTGAGCAGCGCGGGGCGGGGGAGGGGCGGGGCTGGTGTAAAGCTGTTTCATTGGCTTAAGCCTGACCAATGAACAATGCCAGCAGCCAACAGGACTGAGGTGCAAAATAATCATTTGCCACGATTATTTTATTATTTAGGGTTTATTTAAACTATTTTCTGAAGAGATTTTTGTTAAAAATCATAAATTCTGTGGAAATGTACATACCAGTAAAAGAGCAGCAAAAGCAGTTTATTGGCTACAGCCAGCCAATGAGATGGGGCGTTTCTGTTTGTCAGCACACAGGGCAGCTCACGTTGTTGGAGGCCTCGAGCAATCAGAGGGTAAGTTATGATTTTTTAATAATTATCTATATGTTCAATACTGTTAGCTAAGCTAAGGACTGTGCTGGGTGCTTCTCTTGTTTGTTTTTTTATATAAGAAACAGTTTTGAGTTATCTAGGAGCTGCTTTCAATCATGTTATATGGTTCTAAAGATACGATTCAACCCACATGAAATAAGTTGTAATAGCATTTATAGTAAACAATATTACGTTTTTGAACCATACTAACTATAATAAACTGTATTATACTGTATATATTGCAGTATCTACAACTTTGTTAATGAATGCAACAGCACACTGTAGTATTAACTAGCATGAACTTTAATAAATTGAAGTATATTTACACACACACACACACACACACACACACACACACACACACACACACACACACACACACACACGCGCACACATTAATAGCAATTAAAATAACACTAGGCGTTTCAGCTTCTTACAGATCATACCGGTTTTGGTTATTATAACCTGCATCATGTCTATCTATCCATCTATCTATTTACATGTTTGTGTACAGTGTGTCCTTTATATCACTTTTTTAATTATGAACGTTACTACCTTTATTTCTCAGTTTCCTGTAAGGATGGAGTGACAGGAGAGATCAGCGTGTTTCAAGTCAATGAGGAACTCAGAGAAGCTGCATAGCTTGAATAGGATGTTATTTATGCTAAAGATGACATGATGATCCAGCTCATCTACAAACACTTCAAAATGATTCAGATCGTTCAAGAGGAAGCCGACTTTATATTTTCTTTTTACCTGCCAAGATGACTACAGATTTGAACAAAACACACACTCACCCACACACACAACTTTTATTTTGATAATTGTTTAATGTAGTATTTTTACACTTTACTGTAAAGCAGGGGTGTCAAACTCAGTTCCTGAAGGCCCGTAACCCTGCACGTTTTTAGTTGAAACCCTGCTTCAACACACTTAAGTGAAAGTTTCAAACAAACCTGAAGGACTCAATTAGTTTGATCAGGTGTGTTTAATTAGGGTTAGAACTAAACTTTGCAAAGCTGCAGCCCTCCAGGAACTGAGTTTGACACCTGTTCTGTAAGGGAATGTACTTTGTCAAATAAAATTTACAGTCCAAATAAGTGCAGTGCAAATGTCTAGTTACTTGTATTGAAATATTTCAGGGTTTTTCCTTGTTCATAATGAGATGGAGGTGGTAAATCCAACTTCATCATTACCCATCAAATGTTATCTCCTCTTTAATACTTTTGTCTCCCTCACCTAGTTGCTCTTCCTTTGAACACGCATATCATGTTGAAGGATGCAAGTTGTGGACCTAAATCAGATGTAATGCATGTAGATGTATAAATTAGAAAGAAATGAAACTGCTTTAAAATATATTAGGTTTTACATATAAATGCGTGTTCTTAACAGATTTGTTTCAACTTGATATTTGCATAATAAATGGCATTAGAATGTTTAGTTTTAAACAGATAGCTATATTTCAATTTTTTCAAACAGTATTGAACATATAGATAATTATTAAAAAATCATAACTTACCCTCTGATTGCTCGAGGCCTCCAACAACATGAGCTGCCCTGTGTGCTGACAAACAGAAACGCCCCATCTCATTGGCTGGCTGTAGCCAATAAACTGGCTTTGCTGCTCTTTTACTGGTATGTACATTACAGTAGAATTAATGATATTTAACAAAAATCTTTTCAGAAAATAGTTTAAATAAACCCTAAATAATAAAATAATCGTGGCAAATGATTATTTTGCACCTCAGTCCTGTTGGCTGCTGGCATTGTTCATTGGTCAGGCTTCAGCCAATGAAACAGCTTTACACCAGCCCCGCCTCTCCCCCCGCCCCGCGCTGCTCACGCCTCTGCATCTGCGAGTGCACAGATGAGTTCTGCTACAGAGATCGCGGGAGATGTGTAGCAAAAGTCAGAGCGCGGGAGATTTGTAGTTGTACTGACGAATCTGAGAGGTTGTGAGTGCCGACCTGTGGTTGTGTTGTAGAGCAAAGATGCAGTCAAATTTGCCGTGCACACGTGTGTCTGTCACTTTGTATTTGTGAATGACATTTTACAAATACACAGCTATTAATCTGCAACTTCCAATTCAAAACACAAGTGTGTGGATTGTTGTGTGTGTGTGCAAATCGAGGATTTCAGCTGTTCACATCAGAACTGTAAGTGTACTTTTCAACCTACACATACAAATATTCTTATCACAAGTGCTCACATTTACATTTGCAAGCTCTCGAGTATTGCTACTGATTTACTTTCATACCGGATCGTCTGTCAATCAAACGGCCAACTTGGGCGAGTTGTAAGTGTCCACGGGCCTTTACGTGTCCCCTAGGCCCGCCTCGCACTCCCACGTCCTAGTACACGGTATTGTTTGCCGTTCTCGACATGATTTCCACACAGAAGGCGGAAAAGACAGGTCTGGCACAGCAATCCCCTTGATTGGTCGTTCGTTGCCGCAATGCATTCTGGGCAGCGCACTTCGCCCTTTAAAACGGCTACAAATGGAATAAAACTAAGATTTAAACAAGCCAAAATGACAGCACGTTCCTCGACGAGATGGGTGGCGTCTACCTTTGCAGTCTAGGCGACGGTTGAAAATGTGGCCTACCGTCGATGAGAAACAGCGTTCCTACCGTAGGTATAAAAGGCCGTGTGCGAAGCCGCTCGTTTACGGACCCTGGGTGCCAGAGCGGCTGTTCAAATTGAGCTCATCCAAAGTGACCCAAAACAAGCGATATCAATTGGCAACCAAGATTCGGCCTCAAGTTTCGGATCCAAATGCAGCCAATGGGGCCCGGGGCCACTTTTTATTTGTTTTAATACTTGTACCTTTTGTCGTCCTTGACTACAAGCTATGGTGGACCACACCTCCCAGCTGAAAAATCCATAAATCCCTGCATAAATAAAATAATAAATAAATATGCAAATAAATAAGTAAATAAACGAATGAGTACATACATCCACAAATCCCTGCTTAAATAAATACACAACTAAGGAATAGTGCAGGCTTATAAATAATGAATTTTTTTTATTATTTCTTTTCAATATTTTACTATTTCTCCAACATTGGTGCAATGTACTTGATCATTTATCAGGCCGCACTATTGATTGTTTCTATATTTATTTATGCAGGAATTGAGGGATTCCTCGATCGTTTCCTTGTCAGCCGGCAGAGGTCACTCTATAAAGCACGGGATTTTTTTCCCGCGGCCGGTACGGCGCCTCAGTGGCTCAATGGGTAGCGCGCTCGCTTCGCAACAAGAAGGACTCGGGTTCAAGACCCGACTGGAGACCTGCACTGTTGCAGCCTGGCTCGACGTGGGGACCGCATCTCTGGACTATCGCTTTCATTTCGCAATTTTCTTTTGCCTTTTCATAATATCAAATTTATACATGTGTGTTCAGAATGTTGTTGTTAGTAGTTAACGACAGAATTATTTTCACTTTTGACTCAACTAACCCCTTATGAAAACTAAGGGGCCACAAATTATTTTTCCTTTTGCCCTCAAATATGACACGTTTAATGACAATGATGACAAAATTCATATGTCGAAATAAACATGAAAAAACACATCAACTGCTTGCTAGGTTGCTATCGAAAATCCAGCATGTAATGCACATTTAAAATAAGGAATATTATACACAAATAATTTTAATACAAATCTTTTCATTTCAAAAACTCAAAAGACATGCATGTGTACGACACGAATGCACATTGAAAGAACCGGGGAAAAAAACACTTTCACAATAACGATAACAAACCTTAATATTATATAAATTCTATTAATTATATAAACAAATTTAAGAGCTTTCCTTTAAACCACTTCAGCACTGCTGCATGTTTTGCTCCTTGTTGCTGTTGTTGTTCTAACATAATTTTGCCTCGTTGAACTCAGGAGAGTCACACATCGGAGTAGATTGATGAATGGTCTTCTTTTACAGAAAACCCTCCCAATTTTAAGATGCATATGTCATATGGCTGGGCGATTTGGCAAATAAAAATCTAGATTTTTTTTTATAAAGTTTGACCGATTCAAGATTTCGATTTTTTTCCCCAACATGACTGAAGTAACATTATCTTTATAAGTAAATTGAAAAACTATCTGGTTAAGGACCATTGAATTTTGATGGCCATGCCATATGTAAATTGTTTCAATTAGGTTTATTTATTTATTTATTTATTTATTTGCTTGTAGCAAGGATGAACACAAAAATCTTTTAACAGAATATATGAATAATAGCAGAATTATAGGCTGTTCCTAGCCTATCAAGAGCCTATCAATAGCCATAAATACGTAAGGCATACTCATTTTGTGTGTGTGTGTGTGTGTGTGTGTGTGTGTGTGTGTGTGTGTGTGTGTGTGTGTGTGTGTGTGTGTGTGTGTGTGTGTGTGCGTCTTTTATCACTGAAGCCGCTCTCTTCAAAAAACGAAGTTGCTTTGTCTGTGTGGCAATATTTCGGCTTTTAATCGAATGAAAAGTTAATTTAGATGAGCCAATATTTAAAAAATGCTGTGAAGTAACTGTAACGTGCGGCCACACATCGAATCTGAGACCTGATCTCTCGCTGTCACCCGCAGACAGACGCCACACAAGTCAAGTCGCAAAAGTAAGGCTGGTATACCTGAAAGGTAGAATAGCTGAAGCCGAAATCTGTCAAAATACAGCGCTGAAATTAAAAGGCATTAATGTTTTTGAGCCAAAAGTCTATTTGTAAATATCTGTAAACGCAATCAGAGCCAATATGGAGAAAATGTACCGCCTAATAATTAGCTATAATCATTATAATAAAATGAAAAAAAAAAAATCACTGCATTTTTCGTTTGATAGAAAATATACAGAAAAAAAACAAAAAACAAAAAACAAAGGATGGCTTAGTTTGTATTAATGTGTTTTAATATTAATAAAAAATATGCTTACTCCATTAATATAGCTACGCCGCCAACAGACAAGCCATTCAAAAATTATTATTTCACTGTGTACAAGGTTATTGTTTATATTTTTCAATAAAAACTAAACGTAGCATGTCTCCCTATCATTTAAAACATGCAATTCATAACACACTAGAGCTGTAGCCCTATAAGCAGTGTGTAAACTTTCAGGGCGGTGTTGGTTAAAGCGCACCACGGTATTAAAATCCAATACCTCCGAGGGAGAATATGTTACCCAGTTTTAAGAATAAAAGGCATTTTAAAATAAGAACAAGTAACAAATAAAAACTGGTCCCGTGGATTTTAGCATCTGTTATCTTGCCAGTGTGTGCGGCGAGTGTGTAGCGCTCTTTTGCAGCGCATCTCAACTCCCGGTTTGTGAGAGAGAGAGAGAGAGAGAGAGAGAGAGAGAGAGAGAGAGAGAGAGAGAGAGAGAGAGAGAGAGATTTTTTTTGATTTTTTACAAAAAGACTTTATTACATCAGTTTTTCATTTCACAAATTTAACTCCACGTCAAATCAAAACACAACTCTCCTTCCACCACATTACAAACAGCATCCCCATAACACCACTGTTGTGCAAAAGTTTCAACATTATTAAGGGCCTTGTAATACTTAAAGTCTATTGTAACTCTGGACCTTACAAATGCTTTAAAAACTATCAAAATCTCTTGACCATGTACATTATCTATTTTGTTTCTTCTTGTAATAAGTATAGCAAGTTTTGCTTGACCAACTAAAAAATTAATTAACTGCCATTTCATTTTTTGTTTCTGACTATAGCCAGCACCCAGAATAAATTTAGATTGAGTAAAATTCTCTCCACATTTAAGGAAAACTCTGCTCAACATGTCAAACAATTGTGTTAAGCGTGTACATTCCAGATAGCAGTGATATACAGTCTCTCTATGTCCACAAAAAATACACTTGTCATCGACACTAGAATTAACAACAGATATGAAAGCATTAACTGCCACAATGCCATGCAAAATCCTCCATTGTAAGTCCCCCACACGTTTTGTCAATGGTGGTTTATATAAAACTCGCCACACTGGTTTTTCCCCCTCATTTAAATCGAGTTTAGTTCTCCACACTGTATCATTCCTTTTGTCTAGAATTTTCTTATTGTACACTTTCACAAAGCATTTATACATTGTTTTACCCTGCATCATAGTTAAATTCACATCTTTTACCCCTTCCAGCTGTAGCAAAAGTCCTGATGTCCCTTTAAAGTCTGGCGTAAGACCAATTTTTGGAAAGGGATCTGCTTGATTCGGGATTATTGACCCGTCCTTCAGTCCTTTTAGCAACTCCATATCCTTTTCAGTTAGTCTTTTTTTCCAAAGTTCAATTATCTTTGCCGTTTGACGAGTTGATCTCTGTCTCAGCAAATTGGTAACCGCATCCACATTATTAAGTTCAGTCCCAGCCACATCTACTACGTGTTTTAGTTGAACAGTTCCAGAGGAACACAATATTTGAGTAAGTCCCAACATGCTCTCATCCGTTATATCAAGCCTGGCTCCTTTAACCAAGGGTTCTTCAAGTAACCAGAACAAAGAACATGTTTCTTCCAGTCTGCAAAGAGAAAAGAGTCTCCATACTTTAAAAAGTCCACAATAGAATGAAGGTAATCCGTTCAAACAAATGTTCTTGGAATCCATTAAAAAAAGTACAACGTCCAATCCAAGACCTTCAACTCTTTGCAAAATTGTCTTAGCTGTCGTTCGCCATACCAAATCAGATCCTTTTACGAGCTTTTGAATGAACTGTAGGCGAAAAGTAGACAGCCTACTTTGCAGATTCACTAAGCCCTGCCCTCCTTCATCCTTGGGCAGGTATAACACACTTTGAGGTACCCAGTGCAGCTTATCCCAAAAAAAGTTTACAATAATTGACTGCAATTTTGACAAAAGGCCAGCAGGTGGATCGATACAAGACAATTTATGCCACAATGTTGATGCCACTAGATTGTTTATCACCAGCACTCTTCCTCGAAAGGATAATTGAGAATGAATCCATCTCCATTTTTTAAGTCTGCCCTCTATCTTTTCCACAATTCCCTCCCAATTTTTCTGTTTTACAATTTCGTCACCAAGATATATCCCCAAATATTTGAAACCACCTCTTTTCCATCTCATTTGACCAGGCAACTCTGGTAAACCTTCTTCCCATTTTCCAATTGCCAAGGCCTCACTCTTTTCCCAATTTACTTGAGCTGATGAAATTAAACCAAAATTCTTAACCACAGAGACCAAAACATCAATATCTTTTTGACTGTTAACCAAGACCATTACATCATCAGCATATGCTGACACTTTATGTTGAGACTCTATACAATGTAATGATAAACCCTCAATCCTGCTCCTTAATTTAGCTAGCAATGGTTCAATAGCCAGGGAATATAACATCCCTGAGAGCCCGCACCCTTGTCGTATACCTCTGCTAATATTAAAGGGAGCACTTAAACCACCATTGACTTTTAGCATGCTTTCAACATTATTGTACAGCACTTGAATCATTTTTATAAATTTAGACCCAAAACCAAATGACTCTAAAGTTTTCCACAGATATTGATGCTCAATTCTGTCAAAAGCCTTTTGCTGATCAATCGATATAAGTCCTAAGTCCACACCCATAAAGTCTGAGATATCCAAAACATCTCTAATCAAATGAACATTATCTAAAATAGATCTACCTGGCACACAATAGGTCTGATCCATATGAATAACTTGTTTCATTACATCCTTCAGTCTGTTGGCCAAGGCTTTGGAAAAAATCTTCAGGTCAGTACATAACAAACTTACAGGACGCCAGTTCTTGATTTCCTGTAGATTGCCTTTCTTAGGAAGCAGTGTGATAACTGCTCTTCTGCAACTATAAGGTAAAGAGCCCTCTGCCAAACTCTCATTGAGAACAGTTAGCAAGTCCTCACCAATTACAGACCAAAATTCCTCATAAAACTCCACCGGGAGTCCATCAATACCAGGAGACTTCCCACCCTCCATATCTTTGAGGGCATTCAGAAGCTCCTGACTAGATAAGGGTCTGTCCAGTTGCACTTTTGAGTCTTCAGCAATCTTAGGCAGTCCTTCATAAAAACTGGCAGATAACAATTCATTTTCTTCACATTCACTCTTAAACAGTTCACTATAGAACCTTACGGCTCTCCGTCTTATATCACTTGCGTCCGTCAATACCTGACCATTTTCAGCGCATAAGGAGTGAATGTACCTGCATTGGCCATTTTTTTTCTCCAGACTGAAAAAAAATTTAGAAGGAGCATCCATTTGTGTTAAATTTTGGTACCTTGACCGCACCAATGCTCCTTGTGCCTTTATACCAAGCATATTCGCTAAAAGAGATTTTTTGGACTTTAATTTCTCAGCTTGTCTTGATTCTATTTTAAGTTCAGCCAATCCTTGTAAATCTATAATTTCAGACTCCAGTTTTCTCATAGCTTGAGTAATATCTCGGGAAACATTGAAAGCATACTGTTGACAAAACAATTTTATTTCGGCTTTTCCACAATCCCACCATTGTCTCAAATCACTAAAACATTGCTTTCTCGATTTAAATTGATCCCAAAAGAAACAAAATACTTCTTTGAAATTCAGATCACTTAACAACGATGTATTAAGGTGCCAAAAAGCGCTTTTAACTTTAACATTTGCAATAAAAACCTGGCATAAAACCAATGAGTGATCAGTAAAGCCAACTGGTACAATTTCACATTTTCTCACAACATTTACATGATGTTTAAAACAATAAAATCTATCAAGTCTAGCCATTGAAATAAAATTCTCTCTTGTATGTAACCATGTATATTGTTTCACATTTCCATTAAATTCTCTCCATATATCACATAAACTGTGTGTCTCTATTATTTCACGAAGTACTCGACTTGAATTTGCATGAGGCTCTACATGATTCCTGTCTAATCTTTCATTTTCGGTACAATTAAAATCTCCTCCCAAAAACACATAATCATCAGTTCTACAGTTCTGTAATAATGTATTTATGCTATTTAAAAAAATAACTCTTTCTGTACCATTTGTAGGAGCATACACATTTATAAAATTTATCCTATATTTTTCAAATTCCGTCTTTATTATAACAAGTCTTCCAGCTATTACTTCTTCTATTTGATAAGATACAGGCAAAAAATGTTTAGCAAACAAAATAGCACCACCACCTCTACTAGAACTCGTATGTGTTAATACTACTTTTCCTTCCCATTCCTTTTCCCAATCAATGGTATTGCTGCAATCACTATGAGTTTCCTGTACATACATTACGTCTATATTTTTATGTTTAATTAACTCATACAACTGCATTCTTTTTTTAATATCTCTTGCACCATTTAGATTAAGTGATCCTAGCCTTATCACCCCCATTAAGAAAAGAGTATAACAAAAAACAAAAACAATCCTTAAAGGACTGAAACCAGAATAATTATGTTGTTTCAAAACCATTTTCTGTTTGTAATTCTCGTCTCAATTTGGCAACAAATTTTTTCAGCCTAAAAATCTCTTGCACTGTAAATTGTTCAGATCCTTCACCCCTCATCATTGTTCCAACTGACTCAATAAACATTTCACGATCAGAGAAAAAATCAACAACTTGAACATTTTTCATGTTCTTCGTCTTTTGAAGAAACGATCTAATTTTTCCAAAGGAGTAATCACTCCTCAGTCTGCCACTATTTCTGTTGCCAATTACCTCACTATCAGAGTCTTCCAATGTACTTTGTTCACCATCATCAAATTTGTTGCTGCTGCTCCCAGGTCTTTCTATGTTGGGCTTTACTCTTTTCCTTTTAGTTGAAGGGGTTTTAAAAACCTCTTCTTCCTTCCCTAGTTCATTACACATTCCTTCTCCTTCTCCTTCTCCTTCTAAAACACTCTCAGCCATCTCAATCACATTACTGAATTCAGCATTTACGCCTTCTCCATCCCCACCTTTCTCTCCCATGTCTGTATCAATCACCTCTTCAACCATCACCTCTGTCAAATTCCCATCATTTCTCACTTCATCTTCTACCTGTTCTTCCTCAACTGCTCCACCACCATCCTGAGCAGGTGCAATATTCTCATTCTTTTCCTTACAAAAACGCCTCAAATGACCCTCTTGTCCGCATCCAAAGCACCTCATTGTCTCAGATGAGGCAAAAACAACATAATCATATCCGTCAACCTTAAATTTAAAGGCCACACTAAGCTCTTCTGTTTCACTTTTCAAAATCATGTGAACCTGACGTCTAAAACATACAACATGTTTCAGAAGGGGTGACTTACAACCCAAGGGGATTTTTTTCATTTTAGAGACAATTTTTCCATGCCTCGACAGTTCTGCCAATAATAAATCATCTTTCACAAAGGGGGGAACATTTGATAATGTGATCTTCCTTACTGGTTGAGAAAGAGGCATTACTGGGGTGAATGTATCTTTTATTACTACTCCACTTTGAACCACTTTATTCACTTTCTCTATAGTGTCTAGAAAAATAACAACAGCACTGTTCATTCTTGACGCTGACAATATACTCTCATACCCAACGGTCTCTCCGACCGCCAAACTACACTCCTCAACCGAACAAGCCATCTCTGGCACAATTTTGATTCCGTGCCTCCGTGAAAGACGCTCAAACGGCGCATCGCCTGAAAACGCCGATGCCGGCGTCTCCATCGCAGCCGCCATAGCACACACACACACACCTGTCAGCAAACGCTGACGAACAGCGTTCGCGGCGTCACAGAGACAAACTTTGTCTTCAACACACCAGTTCAACCTTTGAAATAACTTTCAATACACTGCAAATATTGACTTTTAAGAAAGAAAGGAAAGATAGAAACTCACTCGCGCTGCAAACACACTCTCACACCGCCTCCGCCCACTCACTCGCAACATCCGCTCAGAGAGAGAGAGAGAGAGAGAGAGAGAGAGAGAGAGAGAGAGCTCAAAGCCGGCATATAACCAAAAGCAAGATCATGTCGTTAAAAATATTCCGTTAACAATATTTATCAAAATATTTATATATTTACATGGTGTTTATTGAGATTGTGTGATCTGTATAGGCTGATCTTTACAGAAGCCAGCCTGAGCAGCCGATCAGCGCGGTTCAAACTATAAGATCGGCGCGGTTGTTTAACATGGCAGACTTTTCCGTCCTTCATACGTGTAGAGAGATCGAGTTTATCGACATGATTAGGGAATTTGTCTTGACAATCCACACAGACGTGACTTAATAAAGCGTGAATTCATGTAGGATTTTACTTGTTGCTAGAATGTAAATCCCCTCGTCAGGCAGTGCTGGAATAGCGAAGTGGATCAAAGCGCGTTTGATCCAACGTATTAAAAAGACAAAAATACACAACTTAAGATAAATGCTTGTATTTGTTGTAATTGCACCATGCAGCCTTGCAATGCATTCCCACAACTTCATGCATTGGGTTAAATTAGGCTGTCCAATCTGTGTTCAGTCCCTCACCATGATTGAAACCCTGACAGGCAGTCAGGTATAGCCTAATACAAAGAGTAAACCAAAGCACTGTGGTGCAATTGAAATGTATCTAATGGTTTTTATATAAGAAATCGCAATACCCCGATTTAATACAAAACAAATTCGTCTTTAAATGATAATTCGAATTAATCGAAAAATAAAAAAAAACGCCTAGCCCTAGTATATTGGATTTTGCACATTTCAGTTCATTGCATTTTAATGTTTCCTTTGTGTGACCTTCGATCTGTTTGGTCTCTTTCTGAATGTGTTGTTTTATTCCACTAGTTGATGGTAAGGTATTTATTTTATCTCGTTTTGAACAAAATAAAAAGCTTCTGTGTCTCATAAAAAATCATGTCACTGAATTAACATCAATATTTTGGTATTGATATTAATATTGATATTTCAGCCTCTCCTAGAGCACCAAATAATGTTGTGATCATTTCTTTGCTTTGACTTGAGTATTGAAATGAGCATACTGAAATTAATATTGAGATTTTGGTCCCTTCACTCTTTAGGTGTGAGTAAATAACACACACACACACACACACACACACACACACACGTATATATATCCCTGCTTAAATAAATACACAACTAAGGTATAGTGCAGGCTGATAAATAATGAAATAAATAAAGTCACTACATGTATAAGTATACCGATACCCCAACACATTATTCAAAGCACAAAAAGCCGGAATATCAAGCAAGACCAAAAGTGACGGATCTACTAAACCGTAAGAGGGCAGATTAACCGTTTGCATGCCTGGGTCTCTCTTCATGGCCCTCTGGGTGTGGTCAAAGCATAGCGGCCGGATCTTCTGTCAATCAAACGGCCAACTTGGGCGAGTTGAAAGTGTCCACGGGCCTTTACGTGTCCCCCAGGCCCGCCTCGCACTCCCACGTCCTAGTACACGGTATTGTTTGCCGTTCTCGACATGATTTCCACACAGAAGGCGGAAAAGACAGGTCTGGCACAGCAATCCCCTTGATTGGTCGTTCGTTGCCGCAATGCATTCTGGGCAGCGCACTTCGCCCTTTAAAACGGCTACAAATGGAATAAAACTAAGATTTAAACAAGCCAAAATGACAGCACGTTCCTCGACGAGATGGGTGGCGTCTACCTTTGCAGTCTAGGCGACGGTTGAAAATGTGGCCTACCGTCGATGAGAAACAGCGTTCCTACCGTAGGTATAAAAGGCCGTGTGCGAAGCCGCTCGTTTACGGACCCTGGGTGCCAGAGCGGCTGTTCAAATTGAGCTCATCCAAAGTGACCCAAAACAAGCGATATCAATTGGCAACCAAGATTCGGCCTCAAGTTTCGGATCCAAATGCAGCCGATGGGGCCCGGGGCCACTTTTTATTTGTTTTAACACTTGTACCTTTTGTCGTCCTTGACTACAAGCTATGGTGGACCACACCTCCCAGCTGAAAAATCCATAAATCCCTGCATAAATAAAACAATAAATAAGTATGCAAATAAATAAGTAAATAAACGAATGAGTACATACATCCACAAATCCCTGCTTAAATAAATACACAACTAAGGAATAGTGCAGGCTGATAAATAATGATTTTTTTTTTATTATTTCTTTTCAATATTTTACTATTTCTCCAACATTGGTGCAATGTACTTGATCATTTATCAGGCCGCACTATTGATTGTTTCTATATTTATTTATGCAGGAATTGAGGGATTCCTCGATCGTTTCCTTGTCAGCCGGCAGAGGTCACTCTATAAAGCACGGGATTTTTTTCCCGCGGCCGGTACGGCGCCTCAGTGGCTCAATGGGTAGCGCGCTCGCTTCGCAACAAGAAGGACTCGGGTTCAAGACCCGACTGGAGACCTGCACTGTTGCAGCCTGGCTCGACGTGGGGACCGCATCTCTGGACTATCGCTTTCATTTCGCAATTTTCTTTTGCCTTTTCATAATATCAAATTTATACATGCGTGTTCAGAACGTTGTTGTTAGTAGTTAACGACAGAATTATTTTCACTTTTGACTCAACTAATCCCTTATGAAAACTGAGAGGCCACGAATTATTTTTCCTTTTGCCCTCAAATATGACACGTTTAATGACAATGATGACAAAATTCATATGTCGAAATAAACATGAAAAAACACATCAACTGCTTGCTAGGTTGCTATCGAAAATCCAGCATGTAATGCACATTTAAAATAAGGAATATTATACACAAATAATTTTAATACAAATCTTTTCATTTCAAAAACTCAAAAGACATGCATGTGTACGACACGAATGCACATTGAAAGAACCGGGGAAAAAACACTTTCACAATAACGATAACAAACCTTAATATTATATAAATTCTATTAATTATATAAACAAATTTAAGAGCTTTCCTTTAAACCACTTCAGCACTGCTGCATGTTTTGCTCCTTGTTGCTGTTGTTGTTCTAACATAATTTTGCCACGTTGAACTCAGGAGAGTCACACATCGGAGTAGATTGATGAATGGTCTTCTTTTACAGAAAACCCTCCCAATTTTAAGATGCATATGTCATATGGCTGGGCGATTTGGCAAATAAAAATCTAGATTTTTTTATAAAGTTTGACCGATTCAAGATTTCGATTTTTTTCCCCAACATGACTGAAGTAACATTATCTTTATAAGTAAATTGAAAAACTATCTGGTTAAGGACCATTGAATTTTAATGGCCATATAAATTGTTTCAATTAGGTTTATTTCTTTTTTTTTTTTTTTTTTTTTGCTTGTAGCAAGGATGAACACAAAAATCTTTTAACAGAATATATGAATAATAGCAGAATGATAGGCTGTTCCTAGCCTATCAAGAGCCTATCAATAGCCATAAATACGTAAGGCATACTCATTTTGTGTGTGTGTGTGTGTGTGTGTGTGTGTGTGTGTGTGTGTGTGTGTGTGTGTGTGTGTGTGTGTGTGTGTGTGTGCGTCTTTTATCACTGAAGCCGCTCTCTTCAAAAAACGAAGTTGCTTTGTCTGTGTGGCAATATTTCGGCTTTTAATCGAATGAAAAGTTAATTTAGATGAGCCAATATTTAAAAAATGCTGTGAAGTAACTGTAACGTGCGGCCACACATCGAATCTGAGACCTGATCTCTCGCTGTCACCCGCAGACAGACGCCACACAAGTCAAGTCGCAAAAGTAAGGCTGGTATACCTGAAAGGTAGAATAGCTGAAGCCGAAATCTGTCAAAATACAGCGCTGAAATTAAAAGGCATTAATGTTTTTTAGCCAAAAATATTTTTGTAAATATCTGTAAACGCAATCAGAGCCAATATGGAGAAAATGTACCGCCTAATAATTAGCTATAATCATTATAATAAAATGAAAAAAAAAAAAAATCATTGCATTTTTCGTTTGATAGAAAATATACAGAAAAAAAGGATGGCTTAGTTTGTATTAATGTGTTTTAATATTAATAAAAAATATGCTTACTCCATTTATAGCTACGCCGCCAACAGACAAGCCATTCAAAAATTATTATTTCACTGTGTACAAGGTTATTGTTTATATTTTTTCAATAAAAACTAAACGTAGCATGTCTCCCTATCATTTAAAACATGCAATTCATAACACACTAGAGCTGTAAGCCTATAAGCAGTGTGTAAACATCAGGGCGGTGTTGGTTAAAGCGCACCACGGTATTATACTCCAATACCTCCGAGGGAGAATATGTTACCCAGTTTTAAGAATAAAAGGCATTTTAAAATAAGAACAAGTAACAAATAAAATCTGGTCCCGTGGACTTTAGCATCTGTTATCTTGCCAGTGTGTGCGGCGAGTGTGTAGCGCTCTTTTGCAGCGCATCTCAACTCCCGGTTTGTGAGAGAGAGAGAGAGAGAGAGAGAGAGAGAGAGAGAGAGAGAGAGAGAGAGAGAGAGAGAGAGAGAGAGAGAGAGAGAGAGAGAGAGAGCGCGTGCGTAAAGAGCTCAAAGCCGGCATATAACCAAAAGCAAGATCATGTCGTTAAAAATATTCCGTTAACAATATTTATCAAAATATTTATATATTTACATGGTGTTTATTGAGATTGTGTGATCTGTATAGGCTGATCTTTACAGAAGCCAGCCTGAGCAGCCGATCAGCGCGGTTCAAACTATAAGATCGGCGCGGTTGTTTAACATGGCAGACTTTTCCGTCCTTCATACGTGTAGAGAGATCGAGTTTATCGACATGATTAGGGAATTTGTCTTGACAATCCACACAGACGTGACTTAATAAAGCGTGAATTCATGTAGGATTTTACTTGTTGCTAGAATGTAAATCCCCTCGTCAGGCAGTGCTGGAATAGCGAAGTGGATCAAAGCGCGTTTGATCCAACGTATTAAAAAGACAAAAATACACAACTTAAGATAAATGCTTGTATTTGTTGTAATTGCACCATGCAGCCTTGCAATGCATTCCCACAACTTCATGCATTGGGTTAAATTAGGCTGTCCAATCTGTGTTCAGTCCCTCACCATGATTGAAACCCTGACAGGCAGTCAGGTATAGCCTAATACAAAGAGTAAACCAAAGCACTGTGGTGCAATTAAAATGTATCTAATGGTTTTTATATAAGAAATCGCAATACCCCGATTTAATACAAAACAAATTCGTCTTTAAATGATAATTCGAATTAATCGAAAAATAAAAAAAACGCCTAGCCCTAGTATATTGGATTTTGCACATTTCAGTTCATTGCATTTTAATGTTTCCTTTGTGTGACTTTCGATCTGTTTGGTCTCTTTCTGAATGTGTTGTTTTATTCCACTAGTTGATGGTAAGGTATTTATTTTATCTCGTTTTGAACAAAATAAAAAGCTTCTGTGTCTCATAAAAAATCATGTCATTGAATTAACATCAATATTTTGGTATTGATATTAATATTGATATTTCAGCCTCTCCTAGAGCACCAAATAATGTTGTGATCATTTCTTTGCTTTGACTTGAGTATTGAAATGAGCATACTGAAATTAATATTGAGATTTTGGTCCCTTCACTCTTTAGGTGTGTGTAAATAACACACACACACACACACACACACACACACACACACACACACACACACACACACACACACACACACACACACACACACACACACACACACACACACACACACACACACACACACACACACACACACACACACATACAAACATAACTTTGTTTGCAAACTGACCTCAAAAGGGGTCTCAAACCCCTCAATGATTCCTCCCAACATAACCAGGCCATCAGTGGAGATTTCCAGACCGCCCTTATAGGCCCATTCCACACTCTCCACCATGGAGCAATCCACATACAATGCCAACCGACTCGAGGAAACGCTGACTGCCATATGGTGCCAACCTCCATCAGACAGTACTCCCACGGGGAATCTGGAAATGACAAGAAACGTTTTGACTTTATCAAAAGGTCTGAAAAAAATAGTTCTAACAAACAGGATTTTAATAAACATGCACATACAGTTGAAGTCAAAATTATTCTGTTTAACAGAGCAAGGGATTTTTCACAGTATTTCTTTTTTTTCTTCTGGAGAAAGTCTAATATGTTTCAAAAGCAGTTTTATTTTATTTTTTTTAAACCATTTTAAAGGTCAAAATTATTAGCCCTCTTAAGCAATATTTTTTGATCATCTACAGAACAAACCACAGTTATACAATAACTTGCCTAATTACCTTAACCTGCCTATTTAACCTATTTAAGCCTTTAAATGTCACTTTAAGCTGAATACCAGTGTCTTGAAAAATATCTAGTAAAATATTCAGTACCGTTATCATGGCAAAGATAAAACAAATCAGTTATTAAACGAGTTATTAAATCTATAATGTTCAGAAATGTGTTGAAAAAAATCTTCTCTCTGTTAAACAGAAAGTGAGGAAAACATATACAAGGAGGATAATAAATCAGCAGAGCTATTGACTCTGACTTCAACTGTACATAAATCAGCCATTAAAAATGTAGTACCTTAGCCATTTAAAAATACATTAAAACACGTGCAAAAGTGGCAAATTTACTGTTCCGGCCACACACACAGTTTCAGAAATACACAGTAATTTGTTTGTTTTTTGGAATTTGATGCAAAGATGATATGATACAAATTAAAGCTTTATAAAAATTCATCATTCATTCATTTTCTTGTCAGTTCAGTCCCTTTATTAATCAGGAGTCGCCAAAGCAGAATGAACCGTCAACTTATCCAGCACTTTTTACGCAACAGATGTCCTTCCAGCTGCAACCCAAAACTGGGAAACACCCACACATTCTTGCACACACTCACATACACTATGGCCGATTTAGCTTTATTTACCTGTACCGCATGTCTTTGGACTGTGGGGGAAACCAGATTAACCAGAAGAAACCCACGCAAACATGGAGAGAACATGCAAACTCCACACAGAAATGCCAACTGACCCAGCCGAGGCTTGAAGCAGCGACCTTCTTGCTGTAAAGGGATTGTGCTGTATAAATGTACATATATTTAAGACTGTTAAATGCTTCATCACTGTCTTGAAAAGTGAACAGAGTGCATAAGTGGGCTGCACCTGGTCAGTAGCTGGATGGGAGACCACATGGGAAAGCTAGGTTGCTGCCAGAAGTGGTATTAGCAAGACCAGAAGGGGGCACTCAACCTGCATTATGTGTGAGTCCTAATACCCCAGTATATTGATGGGGACTATACTGCTATATGGCTAAGTGAGCGCTGTCCTTTAGATGAGACATTAAACTGGGGTCCTGACTCTCTGTGGTCATTAAGAATCCCAGGACGCCCTTCAAAAAAAAAAAAAGAGTAGAGGTTTAACCCTGGCATCCTGGCCAAATTTGCCCACTGGCCTCTGTCCATCATGGCCTCCTAACCATCCCCATATCATGATTGGCATAATTGTCTCCTCCCCACCAATCAGCTGGTGTGTGGTGTGTGGTCTGGTGCACCATGGATGCTGTTGCTTCATCCAGGTGGATGCTACAAATTGGTGGTGGATAAGGAGATCCCCCCAAAATATATGTAAAAAGCTTTGAGGAATTATTATTATATATATATTTATTATTATTATAATATATATATATTATTATTAATAATATATATTATTATTATAATATATATATATATATATATATATATATATATATATATATATATATATATATATATATATATATAATTACATACAAATGAAGTTCTGCACAAGACTTTTGGCCAGCGGAGAAATTAAAATGGTCGTGCCCAACTGAGTCTGGTTCTCTCAAGGTTTTTTTTCTTCACTCCCATCAGGTGAAGTTTTTTTTTCCTCTCCGCTGTCGCCACTGCCTCGCATGGTTCAGGATTGGTAGAGCTACGCATCGATGAATTTGCTCTTCAGTGTTTGAACTCTCAGTAATGATTAAATCACACTGAACAGAGCTAAACTGAACTGAACTGAACTTAAACACTAAAACCTGAACCACACTGTTCCAGTTACTATGACCATTTATGTGAAGCTGCTTTGACACAATCTACATTGTAAAAGCGCTATACAAATAAAGCTGAATTGAATTGAATTGAATATATATATATATATATATATATATATATATATATATATATATATATATATATATATATATATATATATATATATATATATATATATTTTATATATAAAATTAAATTATTTCTGTGTTATTTCTTTGAAAAGCCCTGGGTTAGACAAAAGGCATGTAAAGCACCAGAGAACAGGGATTTTCAGAAGAACCCAGGGAAAGCAAAATCCATTAAATTTCCTGGCATCGAGAGACACAACACTTCCTGTCTCTGTAATGACAAATCACTTTTTTGATGTATGCAAGCTTAAACTAAACAGAAAACCATATGAGAATACAGTCAGAACATTATGGCATTGTTATGTCACCTCGTGATGAACGAGAAGCCCGGACAGGTAAAACGGGAGTGTAAAAATCCATTTATTTTGTCCTGCAGGTGGGTAATTAGGCGACAGGTCCAAATATTAGTTTTTAGAAGCCACGAGTTGAATCCCATGCCTCATTTATACGTCTCGACTGAAAGGCTTGGCTTAAGTCACAGAAATATAGGTTTAATTTATCAAAGAGCTCCTCAACACAGTGGGGTCTGTGCTTGTGTTTAAGATTACCCACTGGCCAAAACTAATACTTTCATGACATGAATAATGAGGATACGATGAGGATGGTTTTGTCATCATGGAAGAGGAACAAAGGAGGTCAATGACTTTAAAAAGCAAGCAACAGAAAATAAGAGAGAAGGAGGAGGATAAACAGACTGTGGTTACATAACAGGATTCGCTGAGATGTGCCTTTTTAATTATCTTTTTTCCTGCCAAGATGATGGCTTTGGGACCAAAGAATGAACCACAAAATCATCAAGACCACAAAAGCAATTGAGTTTTCAGACGGTTCCTTTTAATCCCCATTTTGGAGTGATTCAACACTAGCAATAATGCAGCCTTGTCTTTTTTCCAAGTGCTCTTGTCATATGTTTTCTTAATCATTTGGATGGTTGATCTGAAATAAAAAAGTAAATAATAGGAAGAAAAGAAAGAAAGACACGGTGGATCAGTGATTAGCACTGTCACCTTACAGCAAAAAGGATGCAGGTTTGAGTCCCTGCATGAGTTTCCCTCCGGGTGCTCTGGTTTCCCTCACAGTCCAAAGACATGCAGTATATGTGAACTGAATAAACTAAATTGGCCGTAGTGTTTGTGTGTGAATGAGTGTGTATGGATGTTCTCCAGTGCTGGTTTGCAGCTGGAAGGCCATCTGCTGCATAAAACATATGCTGGATAAGTTGGCGGTTCATTCCACTGTGGCGAACCCTGAGTTTCTCAGTTGGGGCAGTGTGATTATAGTAATGGTCTACAATGAGCATTTAACATATATTGGATAGGGAAAAATCCTGAAAGATTAGTCCTGTTAGATTTTTTTTTCTCAGATATTCTGTCATATCAAGCACCTTCTAGAACCTAAAGTAGTCCTACGCTATAAAAAGACGCAAAAGCTGAGGTTGAAATCTGAGATATTGTTCACATATTAAATATTTCTTTATTTCAAGAGTTCACACTTAGCTGATGATTGATTATTAAGCTTGTTTGGCATGCAGAGGAACTTTAATTAGTGAAGACTTACTCGTAGTGTCGCTGTTGAGTGCTGATGAAGCTAAAAGTGTAGGCACTGATGCGGATCTGCAGAAGAATGTGTCCATCTGGACAGAGGAAGGTCAACACACTGCGGTCTTCAGACTGAGAGCTGCGCAGATGCAACAGCAAACTGAACTCATCACCAAAACTGAAAAGAAATGAGAGAAAGAGTGAAAAATTATATTACAGCACACTGCAAAAAAAAATAAAAAATGCTTTTCTTACTTACAGTTTTTGTCTTGTTTCTAGTCCAAACATTATTTTTATTTTTGGAAATAATGAGACAAAATTAGCAATGGGGTAAAGAAAATAATAATATTTCAAAGCAAAAACAAGATTGTTTTGCTTACCCCATTGGCAGATTATTTTGCTAGGAAATATTTTTATTTGTATGGCTTTTTATTTGTTTGTTGTTTATTTGTATAGATTTTATTTGTTTGTTGTTTATTTGTATGAATTTTTATTTTTATTCTTTATTTGTATGGCTTTTTATTTGTTTGTGGTTAATTGTATTTTTTTTATTTGTATGTTGTTTATTTTTATGGATTTTATTTGTATGTTGTTTACTTGTATGGTGTTTGTTTGTATGGCTTTTTATTTGTATGTTGTTTATTTGTATGGTGTTTGTTTGTATAACTTTTTATGTATGTTTTTTATTTTTCATAGCTTTTATTTGTGTGATGTTTATTTGTATGGTGTTTGTTTGTATGGCTTTTTTATATTGTTGTTTTACGTAAATATTAAATAATATTTTTATTTTCTGTAGGTTATGGATAAATATGGTAATTCTAATAGTTTAATAACATATAAGATTTTAGAAAATCACCAAGCCCCATGGTCTTGCGACCCCCCACTTTGGGAACCACTTGTTAAGAAAATGTTTCTTGATTTAAGATTTTTAAAATTTATTTATTTTTTTAGATATTTTGACTAGAAATAAGACAAAAACACAAAGTCAGAAAACATTTTTGCAGTATACCCTTTTTAATTCAATTAAACTAAATTCAACTCGGTTCAATTCAATTTAAGTCAACTTAATTTTATTTATATAGCACAATTTTCACAATAAATATTTTAAAGCAGCTTTACTTTAAGTGCATCTAAAGCTTCCAAAACAGCATTAAATGCACACATTGCATGATAATCAATCAGAAAGAGTTAAGGTGTTTAATATACGGTGGACAGTACAGCGATCAAGCATATACATAGCCTGCAGTTATATAATATATACATACTCAGAAATAGAGGTAGAGAAGCCATCACTGGGGCGGTACCTTTTCAAAAGGTACACTTTGGTACCTTAAAGGAACATTTTTATACTTTAAGGGTTAACTTTTGTACTTTTAAGGTACTATGTGGCACACAATTGTACTTTTCAGGTATAAATACTTAAGTACAAATGTGGACCTGATAGGTATTAAAGGTACAGCCGCAGTACCTTTTATTCTAAGAGTGTAATGTACTTTCAAAGAAGTGATATCTATGTATATATACAGTAATGCATTTTCAATGACGTGAACAGCAAACTAATTAAGAACAAGGAGCTTCAATAAAGTTTAAAAGAACATTAGTCAGTGTAGATACCTGTATCCGAACACCTGCCGTAGTGGGACAGAAAGTGTTGAGTACTGGCCTACATGCAGAACTGGACACCTTTTGCTTTCATGCGTTACCGATGCATTACTGTGATTAGCAACCTGCCATAGATGATCAAGAAGGTCGATTGCATCTGCCATTAAAAAGAGAAAAAAAATTAGGCGGATTGAAGCACATTTTCATCAAAACTTCAGCATTTTTCCTTAAACATGGAGGGTGGTGAAAAACACAGGACAACTATGTCTAACCTAGATTGCATAATTTATCCCAGAAACATCTGTTTTGGATAGAGCAGCAGGTACAGATGAGAGTCGAGCCTGTAAACAAAAGCCTCTGTTGTCTAGGTGCATTTTTTCAGTCTTATTCATTAGCTCTGTTGAGGTCTTATAGCAACTCTGAGGTAAGTCTGTGTGAGAGCAGTCACTCAGGAAATCAGTTCACCGTACTGAGAAACAGACCTGTTCAGGCCTTTCATTAAACGTTTAGTGGGTCATAACAAGTCAGCTGGTCTTAAACGGTGCAGTTGGAACCCATAGTACCCTCCATTGTGTTCTCCTCAACATGCTCATTTCCTGCGGGTTCTGAAGGTCTTAATTTGCAGAGTATACTGTGTGCTTGCTCATGTTTTTGTGTATGTGCATGTGCAGATTGCAGGCTTGTGTTTTAGTGTGCAGCGCTGTGCAAAATGAGACAAATAAATCTGGCTGAATGCTGCATTTAATCAAACGAGTGACTCAGACAACACAGCCTGCAATGAGTAAATCTGAAATGCACCTGGCAGGGCAAATAGTTGACTCTGAGAACTGATTCATCACAAGAGACTTTGGGTCATAGTGTAGATGTTTATTAAAAGACGGAATGGAATAAACAGTTAAACTTAAGTTAAATAAAAAATACATATAATCCAAAACATTAATTTTTGACATAATATTAATCTACCATGAGATTATGATAATATTATAATAGGTTGATGGTCACTTTTAAATTAATGATCATGTTAATAATTTCATGTAATAATTTGAAAATTTTTTTTAAATATTTTTGTTACAAAAACACACTTAACTTCTATATATATTTTTAAAATTTATAATATATTATAATAATATAATTTTATCATATTAATTCACTTATAATCTATTTACTTAATATTACACTTAATATATATATATATATATATATATATATATATATATATATATATATATATATATATATATATATATATATATATATATATATATGTGATGTGTAGGTTAGTTTTATGATAGATTTATGTGCCTTTGGAAGCTTCAAAAACATCATTATACAGCATGGAAGAGTTATGATTACAATTAAAACTAGCATATGTTATTGCATTTAGATAATCAATAATAGGCAATGCAGTGGCGCAGTAGTAAATGCTGTCGCCTCACAGCAAGAAGGTTGCTTGGCTGGGTCAGTTGGCGTTTCTGTGCGGAGTTTGCATGCTCTCCCTGCGTTCGTGTGGGTTTTCTCCGGGTGCTCCGGTTTGCCCCACAGTCCAAAGACATGTGGTACAAGTGAATTGGGTAGGCTAAATTGTCCATAGTGTATGAGTGTGAATGAGTGTGAATGGATGTTTTCCAAAGATGGATTGTGGCTGGAAGGGCATCCGCTGCGTAAAAACATGCTGGATAAGTTAATTCTGCTGTGGCGACCCCGGATTAATAAAGGGACTAAGCCTTTAAGCCTTTAATTGTCACTTTAAGCTGTATAGAAATGTCTTGAAAAATATCTAGTCAATTAATATTTTCTGTCATCATGACAAAGATAAATCAGTAATTAAATGAATTATTAAAACTGCTAAGTTTAGAAATGTGAGCTATGTGAGCTGTCTATTGTGAGCTATTATGAATCTGTTTTTGGCGTCTTGTGAATGTCTTCCTTTTTCTTTTTCTTTTTTGAATTTCAAATATCCTTGGAATTTTTGTCTATTGCTTGTTTTTGCTGTATTTGTAAATTACTATTGCATAATAAAAAATAAATAAAAAACACTTGCTCTTAACCGCTCGCTGCTTAACTATTTAAAGTTACAAACAGTTTATTGTGAAATGTGAAAATGTTACAAAGCACAAATGTATTGCTTTTTGGTTATTTTGATCATCTTTTGGGTGATCTAATAATGATATTAAGATGTTGATTTTTCTTTCACAATTCATATGTGTAACTGGATCACGTGCACTTAAGCTGACCCCTGAAATAGCATAATTAATCTCAATTAATTTCATTTAAATGGCCTAAAATTGAAACGTTTAATTCAGTATCTGTAACTGTACTGTTATTGTGCTTAATAAGCTATTTAATTAGGGATTTAATTTATTTCAAAACAATATTGGAAAATACTGTGAAAAAAACAGACAAGATTCACAACTGATTGTATAAATAAGTTTATTAGTAATTTAATTACATATATTGTATTTTTGTTTATTTTGATTGTTTTTCACCTTTGTTGCATTTCCGATGCAATAAATAGATGAGTGGAATCCAGTTACAACTCAATTGACGATATCTTTCAGGCAGGAAAACTTGTGTATGATAAAAATATCTTGACCGTAATTTTCCTTTTAGGGCAAACAAACAAAAAAAAAAAAAAGATTAATGTCTGAAAACCAGCACTGTATTTTATTTTAAAATGAAAAAAATAAATTAATAAAATAAAATTACTATCAGATGTTGGAAGTAAACTCACTCATAAACATTTTATAATGCACATTATTACAAAATTATACTTTTTAAAGATCACATTTAACAGTGTTAATAAATTTTGAATGTTTTAAGGATTAACATTGAGAGTTTTAGATGACGAAATAGCCAATTTAAAAGTTTAACTGACAAATAAACACTCGTAATAAGATAAGATTTCAATAACATTAGACGAACTTATTAAACTACAGTTAAGTCTGCCAGTGCTGTTAACAAGCTAAACAGGTTAAGGATTCTGATGACTGAACATGCACATGAAGCACAGCTGATTTACACACTGTGTAACGAGCACCACACCAGGACTGCAAGCCTTTTTCCAGGAACATGTAATTGCTCCAACAGGATTACACATCCCCCTTTCCTTACTCTCCCTCAGTCTCATAGTAAACACACTGCAAAGTGAACATGCTCCAAATGCTAACCACATTTCTTTTTCTTTTGGTTTGCTGCATGCAATATTTCAACCTTCTGTTACCGCTCCAACAAAATAGTTAAAAATTGATGGCGGGGTTGTAGTTGGCACTCCTGTCAATTCTATAACGGTTGTCACAATATTTATGCTTATCAGTCAAACTGTATCATATGTGCTGGAAACAGAAAAAGACTCAAATCCACCTTTCAAAACATTGTGATTGTTTTTGAATCATTAGCCAATAATATTAACCGATGAACGGGCTCTCCAATGGAAATTGTGACTGATATCCCAAGACAATTTGGCCTGTGTCCTGTCCTTACACTGATATATCAACAAGCTGAGCCGGCTGGCTGAAAGTCTGAAAACAAAAGAAGTGATTTTTAGGTTAAGACCTGCTTTAGACTAACAAAAAGATCCATAAATACTGAGGATATGACATCACACTCACATCAAAGCTCAGATGACTTCAGCCCAGATGTGGAGATGCTGTCATCTTGGATTACATTTGAATAAAAGATCCAACAAGGATATCGCGCTCATTTAGATTACGGGTTGGAGAAATTTGCTTCTGAACTTATCAAAGAAGCAAAAAAAGACAGAAAGAAGGAGAAGAAAGAACAAACGGAGCTTGAAAAATGATATACTCCTCATTTTCCTGAAAGGTGAAGGTTAAACAGCTCTTACCCAAGTTCGCGTCACAAAAATGACTGATGCGTTTTCCTTCAGAGTCAGACGACGTTCAAATGACAACATGCATACTGAAAAAAAAAACATAAACCAGATGCCTGGAATTGTCCTTACTTGAAACTTGTGTGCTCATAAACTACCTCCATATCCTGAGGGCAGCATGGTGTCCATGTTTCAAAACACAGTTCATGTTCAAAGCTGTGCTTATGACAGGAGAGACAGATTTGGGGGTCACACACACAACGCAAGCTGTCTGAATGCTTTCTGTGAGGCCTTTGGGTGATGCATTCTCATCCGTCAAAGCTTTTTCCATAGGCTGCTTCTGTGGCCGTATTTAGGAGAGAATGGACTAGGCCAAGGAGAACATTCCTCGAGGACACATCATGTCTGCAAAGCCGTACGACTGCCACATGGATGTGCAACAGAGTGGATAACAGGGCTTTTCAGTGTAGCCACAATAAACCGACTCCAGAAGAAGACAAACTTCATTAACTACGAGCTAGGAGGAGTTTGGTGCGGATCGTGTGGAAAGCGTGCTTTGGAAGGATGGCTTTTGATTGGCATTTTTACACTGAAAAAAAACGAATGCTTTTCTTACTTCGAATCTTTGTCTTGTTTCTAGTCCAAATATCTAAATATTCTTTATCCAAGAAGCATTTTCTAGACAAGCTCAAAATATTGTATTACTTTCAGAAATGTCAAAATTAAGTGAGTTTTTTCTTTAAAACAAGCAAAAAACAAATAAATCAATAAATAAAATAAAATATAATAAAAAAAAGATATACATACATACACACTGCAAAAAATGCTTTTCTTACTTACATTTTTTGTCTTGTTTTTAGTCCAAATATCTAAAAATTTTTAAATCAAGAAGAATTTTCTAGACAAGCAAAACATATTGTCTTGTTTTGAGAAATAATATGCCAAAATGAAGTGAGTTTTTTCTCAAATCAAGCAAAATAATCTGCCAATAGGGTGAGCAAAATCTTGTTTTTCGATTTGTGATAAGATTATTTTGCTTACCCCATTAGCACATTAGTTTAGATATTTGGACTAGATCGATAAAAGACAAGACAAAAGACAAGAACTAAGTAAGTTTTTGCAGTGTAGTTACCATCATTTTTATTATTTTTATAATTTACTTTTATAATATTATAATAACTTTTGTCAGTCACTGTAAAATAATGCAGGGTTCCACACAATTCATTTATCTTGTCCCAACACAAATTAAATGGATATATATATATATATATATACACAAATGTATGTGGATAAAAAAATTAAGTTGTCCCAATGAAATCTCAAGAATTGTGTTTCAGCTCATTTTAAATAAGTTTGAATATATATATATATATATATATATATATATATATATATATATATATATATATATGTATATATAATTGATGAATAGTCGAATCCCCTTTACTGAACATGGTCATTAAACTACAAATTACATCTTGTACAATTTTTAATGTAGTCTTTTTCAGTGTAGTTTTTTTCTTTCTTTTTTAATGTTTGCCTGAAAGGTGACAAAACATCTACACTGAAACATATTAAAAACACAATATTTAGTCATGAAATTTCTGCATATAGCTTTTATTATATGTAATAAATATATTTTATTGTTTTATTCTTCATAAGAACACTGGAAAAGATAAAAACTTCAAAATCAATGAATTTCGGTTATAATCAGGGCTAATACTGGTAAATAAATGTGGTTTGTACTTATTATTCTGTGTAAGTATCATAAGTGCTACATGTTTAACTAAAATAACTCAAGCATTCATTCATTTTCCTCAGTCAGCTTAGTGCTTTTTTTTCAGGGGTCACCTCAGCGGAATGAACCGCCAATTATTCTAGCACATGTTTTATGCACCAGATGTTTTCCAGTGCTGGGTTGTGGCTGGAAGGGCATCCATAAACTCTCACACTTGCATACACTCATACACTACAGCTAATTTGGTTTATTCAATTTATTTATAGAGCATGTCTTTGGACTGTGGGGGAAACCGGAGCACCCGGAAAAAGCCCACGTGAATACGCGGAGAACATGCAAACTCCACACAAAAATGCTCAGCCAGGACTGGAACCAGCAACTTTCATGCTGTGAGGCGACGGTGCTAACTAATGAGCCACCGTGCCACACCACAAAAATAAAACTTCATTTAAAAAATGCCTGAAAATCTGTACACAAAATATGCTGGGTTGCTGTAACCCACAATGGGTCAAATATAGGCTAACATTGATTTTAAATAAATAAAAAAAATTAATTGTGTTAATTGCAAAATAATCAGTGTTCATTTTAAATTAAATTTCCATTTTTAAATCAAAATGATTGGGTTTTTCCATATTTGACCAAATGCTTTGTATAACCCAGCATTTTTTAGAGAGCATAAACAAAGACTTCTAATTCAGGGGCTGGGGCCCACTTAGAGTCAAAAAGTTTGAGAATCACTGACTTAATCACTTTCAATTAGCAATTGTAATACATAGTAATTACATAACCACAGTTTCATTAATCATCAGCACCTAAACGTGATGCATAATAAGAATAATTGGCCGAATGTCACAGAACTATTTGAATAAGCATTGTTTGGCATTCTGTAAGTAATTACAGCATATGATAATAACTTCTCCATGGCGTTTCAACAGTACTGCATTGTTTCCCAAGCCGTGCATCAAAAGCCACAACTGCATCTTAACTGAAAGGCCTTCATCTATCCCCATGCCCTGCAGCGAAGACCCTCAAGATCATTCACACGTGCTCACTGGGATGTTTTCTTGAGAGACAAACAACTTTTGCGGCAAAATGTGCAAGCTCTTTTCTAAAACGCAGAGGTGGATGGAGTGTTTGAGAGTGAGAAAATGATTCAAAAGAGTGTGGAAAGAATGTGCCAGAGACAATGCGATGGAAAGATAATTTGAAGGCAGACTAAAGTTGCTCTGCCCCAGTAGTAAAGTCTGCTCCTCTCTCATAACTCAACCATAATGGTTTTGTAGTGGGTAGAAGAAACTGGATGCTGCACGAGGATTGACCTAAAGAATAAAAGCACAACTCTTACGGTCAAGCCATAAATACAAGAGCCACAGACAGCTTAAAGCAGAAGGAATGACAAGACTGATGCAAAACAGTAACCTTTACATAAAAAGGTGGAATAAATTACATCCCATTGCAAGCATTTAAATTCACATGAGTAAAATAGTAGAAAGGATGAAACCTACAATGGTCATTCATTCAGCAGAACCCAACAATATAAGAAAAATAGTTATTAAATGTGTCAAATATAGTATATTTCTACAAATAAAAGATGCCTGTAAACTAATAAAGAACAATGTGCTCCAAGAGAATGTGAGGAGAAGCATCATCTTCTGCGTATATCTGTGAAAGCAAGTAAGTTTTGCTCCTAAGAGCTCCGTTCACAGTGCCAGATGTGTCTGTCTGTATTGCGTGGGAGGTGCGTTCAGACACCGCACAACACTGGCACTCTGGGATTGTGTTGATGGATCGCATGTGCAGACAGTAAATAAAATCCAGAATTAGCCACAGGTTTCATCACGTCATATTCTGCATGTATGAAGAGCAAACTTTGATCCCAAAACTGATGAAAATGATGTTCTTTATCATTCCCTGGAGTCTGGGATTAGCAGATTAGGAGGTCGGGATGTGCTAATCAATACAACAGAGAATTTATATGATTTTAACCAGATTGAATATACCAGGTGACTGTTTGTTAGTTTGTTGAAGTATCATAAAACACTGGACTACATTTTTTTTTTTTTTTTTTTTTAGATTTTAACATATTTATGTGTGTTGAAAATCAAGTAAGACAACGCCATAGATATATACATTAGATATCGCCTACCCGGTTGTTGTCTATTGGAAGGAATGCATCAATAGAGCCGCCATTTTGGAACAGGGTAGCGTTCCTTTGAAATGAATGCAGGACCAAGGTACAGTGGAGGACTGTGGCCATCCAAAGCCAGAGATATACACATATAGACATATATCTATGATCGGGAGATTTCCTGGATGTTAGTATGAAATTTTTTTGCATTTTTATTAAATTACGAAAATTATAATTTTACATAACTTTTCTACATTGATGGATCAGTGATCGCATTGGCATTCCTGACAAAAAACTTGTGTTTGTGTGTTCGGAAATGTACTATCCACCCTCCCTGTTAAATTTGATCTAATCCGTGTCCTGAAACACACCTTCTCTCCTGCTTTCACTTCTCATACTGACGGAGGGAGCGGCGTTTGTGAATGAATCTCCGTTATGAACAACTCCTTCATTTGCTGACAATAATACAAGTTTCTGGCACCGCAGCATCTCGTTGTCACATTTTTTTGCATTGTTTGCTGATTTTATTCAACAAAACTAGCATAAGCCGAGTATTTAGTGCGAGTTGGAGCTGCTTTGCCTTATGGTGAATGAAGTAAGGGACTGTATTATCATCAATAACGTGACCTGTTTAGCACAAAAGTTCAGAACATACAAAAACGTAAAAAACTTAATCTTACCAATTAAATGTTCTGCCTTTTTGCTTTGTTTTCTTTGTTGGCTCATTACTACACCCGTAGACAGCGCTAAAGTCGCGCATCTTCACGTAATAACACTGTCTTGACTAGTGCGGTTGAATGACATTTGTCCTGGGAGCACTGTACCAATGTGGCGGCGCTATTGACGCATTCTCAGGGTCCCTATGCGATATCTAGTGTATATATCTATGAGACAACGCTAGCTAGGGATGTACCGAAATGAAAAATCTTGGCTGAATCCGATAACATGAAACTAAAACAGAAAACCGAAACACCAAAATAAATTTAAGCTGATTATGCATTTATATATTAAAATTGTCAAACAAAAAAATTTAAATCTAGAAGAAATATGGCTACAATCTGATATATATTCACATATATAGTTGCCTGTCAGGAGCACATCACCTACCTATTATTATCTATTCAAATTCAATTAAATTAATCTTTATTTCTATACTTTTACAATGCTGAATGTGTCAAAGCAGCTTCACATAGAAGATTATAGTAAATGGAAACTGTGTCAGTCCAGTTTTTAATTTTCATTGCTGAGAGTCCAAACACTGAAGAGCAAATCCATCGATGCGCAGCTCCACAAGTCCTGAACAATGCAAGCCACCGGGGACGGCGGCTAGTAACAAACTTCACCAATTGGTGAAAGCAAAAGAAAAAAAAAACTTGAGAGAAACCAGGCTCAGTTGGGTACGACCATTTCTCTTCTGGTCAAACTTCATGTGCAGAGCTGCAGTCTTGGCGCATGAGGCTGGAGAACGCTGGACATCCATCGAAGAAGAAGAAAAAAATCGTAATTCCAAACTTTTATATATCCCACTTTTATATATTACTCTCTGAACTTAGATCCTTCTCATTGTAAATTTAGCATTAATTTATTGCTTTTTCTGGCAAAATTTTACATTAATAAATGTACATTTTTCAAAGAAACACCCTTACTTTGTTATTTTTAGAAAGGACTTTGATTTATATGTAAACTTCTTAAAAGACTCTATTGCATGTTAAACTCTTGCTTGGTGTTAAGCATTTAAACTGGTTTAATTTGCTGGAATTTTATTTAAATAACCCTTTTTGTCACTTTGTTCATATTGTATCTTTGAAAATGTTTTTTTCTTGCATAATAATAAAAATAATAAAATAAACAAACAAAAAAAGCTGCGTCCAAAATGTTGTACTACATTTAGATACTACATTTGAGTATGAATTTACTACATTTGAGTATTTATTTACTACATGACCATTAGAAAAGCATGTTCATGTAGCTTTAATGGAATTCTGATGTACAAAATTTGCATGTTAGGTCACTTGACTTACTTTCATGAATTCTCTCTTTTGCCATCATGGGATAGTAAAGTGTCCATTGAATGTGCACTACAGAAACTTTATTGGAAGTTTTAAGTCATCGGGTATTTCCAGGTTTTTGAAATACTACGCCTCCATCCAAAATTGCATACTTCCCTACCCTACCATATAGTATATGAAAAAAACTATTTGTGTGCGAAGTAGAATGTTTGAATTCATAGTAATCGAAAAACAGTAGACGAAAAGTACCCGCAAAGCATTGCAGCTATTGTGTGTAGGTCATGTGATAATGAAAAAATAGCGCATATAGTACGTCCATTTATTCAACTCACTACTATTCATACTACATAGAGCACACTTTTTCTAATGGACATGTGGTAAATTCGAATTTAAATCGAGTAGTAGCCAATTTCAGACAACACCTATGAATTCCGACATACTGCTCAGCTCACATAATGTTTTTCACTATACAGTATGGTAGGGAATTATTAACAATTTTGGATGCAGCATGAGAATACACTGCTGAATTATTTGGTCAAGCTGTGAGACTGTGCAGTAGGCTTTCTTGTTGGGTTGTGGCAAAGGTAGTGCTGTCAGAATATGTCCAGATTATTATTATTTTTTTTTTTTAAATGTCATGATAGTAGCTGAATGGATTCTTGAACAATGCTGATTGGCCATTCTGTTCACATGCTCAACGGATATGACTGTGCTTCTCTCTAATGATCACCAGATTACAAGAGAATTATTAAACAACCTATGAAATTTTCCTCTTTTTTAAATATTTCCCAAATGATGTTTACCAGAGCAAGGACATTTTCACAGTCTGATAATATTTTTCCTCTGGAGAAAGTCTTATTTGTTTTATTTCGACAAGAATAAAAGCAGTTTTTAATTTTTTTTTAAAAGCCATTTTAAGGTCAAAATTATTAGCCCCTTTAAGCTATATTTGTTTTTGATAGTCTATAGAACAAACCATCGCTATACAATAACTTGCCTAATTACCATATCCTGCCTAGTTAACCTAATTAGTTAAGCCTTTAAATGTCACTTTTAGATGTATGGAAGTGTCTTGAAAAATATCTAGTAAAATATTATTTACTGTCATCACGACAAAGTTAAAAGAAATCAATTATTAGAAATGAGTTATTAAAACTATTATGTTTAGAAATGTGTTGATAAAAATCGTCTCTCCGTTAAACAGAAATTGGGGGAAAAATAAACAGGGGGGCTAATAAATCAGGGGGTTTAATAATTCTGACTTCAACTGTACATGTGCACTGAACTGTTTGAAAACCATGTCTATCAACTGATTCGTCAGCAGATTAAAAAGACTGTCAAATGACGAGAGCCATTGGAGCACAGTGAGGCTATTGGAAAAGTATTAATAAGTCCTAAGTCTACTCAAATTTATTTAAAAGGTAAACTAAAGTTACCAATGTGCAGTAAACACAGTTTACAAATATTCACATGACGCTCTCTTATCATCAATTGTAATGTAAGCAGAGGAGCAAAAAAAGCAAGAAACTGTGAAAACATAAGAAGAACCAGAGGAACTATCTGTAATGTAGCCATTCAAATAATTGGTTGCTCTGTGAAAAAGTTCTGGTTATTGAAGCAGATGTTGAAGTCTAGAAGTCTTCTCATCTGGACCTACCAGGCGTCTGAAAGAGGGTTAAAAGTGCCTCAGAAAGACTGGATTGATGGGCTGCGATACAGACTCCGTAAAAGCTCTCAAAGGAGATATGGAGCTGATTGTGAAATGCAGGTGAGAAGTCAGAGGTCATATTGATCCCATGTGACACAACGACACTTTCCAGTGATGACTGACAAGAGCCAGTTGAAAATTCCCAAAATGTTCTGTTCTCATGTGTTGCGAAAGTTTCATCAGATGAGAAAAACATCTGCTTTACAGGGCATTTTGGGCAGCTCGACTTGAATCTAAAATATTATACAGTCCTACTGAGCAAGCAGGACATCACAACCCTTGTGAAAACTGTCACCAATGAGATCCTCATGTCATTCATATATATGTATATGTATATATATATATATATATATATATATATATATATATATATATATATATATATATATATATATATATATATATATGTATGTATATGTGTGTATATATATATATATATATATATATATATATATATATATATATATATATATATATATATATATATGTATATGTGTGTATATATATATATATATATATATATATATATATATATATATATATATATATATATATATATATATATATATATATATATATATATATATATATATATATATATATATATATATAAATATAAATGTATATATTTTTTTTTTACATGAAAGTACATTTGTGCTTACGATTATGCAGGGCAGGGCCATGAAGCAAATCAATCTATTGGATTCACCCCCATGTGTTTTATTCCCTTGAGTTATTTTAGTAGAGCTGCTTTTTATAAACTATTTAAAAATCTCTCTAGCTTATATGAAAACACAAAACCTCATGAAAAACAGATTGTGTTTCTATAGCATGCACGAATGGCTTCTACAGAAAGAGTGTAGGTTCTGGAGCTTGTTAGTGGATCTAAAAGCAAAAAGAGGAAAGAAAAAAAAGCAGCAGACATGGTTACAAAAACTTCCAACAAAACTGGGATTTCAAATGCAACAAAATCAGCCTTTGAAGCAAGACAAATGCTTAACCTTTTCCCCCAAAGTCACAACAACATCACTCCTGCATTTCCTGAAGAGCTTTTCCTTCATATGGAAGCTGTCACCGCCCTCTGTAGCCCAAGGTAATGGATTATTTAGCCTTAACCACCCCATGTGAGGTCATATCAGACTCTGTCCCAAAAAAAAGCCCAAATTGCTGATTTCCAAGGGTAATGCTATCAGCTGATATCCACCCTGGGCCCATTTTGCCTGGATCCTATGAAGCTCTGTAATCGTGAGGGGAAGTACTGAGTCGCCTGCCACAGCGGCTTCGCTCCAGGATCGCATTACGCTAATGGTACGGGAAGGGCCAGAGGATACCTCAATTACTGTACCCCAATTATGTAGGGCGGCCTGAAGAGATTGAGGTTGGATGACACTAATAATCAGTGATTCAAGACTTCCTTTAGACCTGCTGAACCCCCACATGCGAAGAGCACTGCATCTTAAAAGCCCTAAATGCGGTCATCTCAATATTCAGCTTGCACAGAACAAGCAAAGCATATTAAGGGAACAGCTTCATACTGTATATGATCTAACCACTCAAAATCAAACGTAACGAGTAAACGGCGTTAGCTCAAATTCCAAATGATTTGATAACCATCTTAGAATTAATTTGAGCTTTTATAGTTTGCAACCTGCTTCTGGGGATGGTAAATTTGCTGTGCACAAGATACACAAGGGTCTGTTTGGACTGATTAAAAGCTGACACTTGCTTTAACAGATCTGTTTTCTTTTTTCGCTCTGCTGCTCATCTGGAAAATAAATGAAAGATGCAGGCTGTAAGTAACTGGCCGGATATAGGGGGTAAATTGTCTACTAGGTGCCAGTGGGAACTCAAACTCTGGGGAAAAGAAGAGGAAAGAGACTTCCAGTACAAAAAAACTAAATGATCTTCCTCCAAGTATATTTCTTGGTCATGTTCTGCAAGAATAATCAGAAAATAAAGGAGGAAAATTCTAACAAATACATGCAAAAACAACAATGCTAAAACTTTTTTTTTTAAGTTGTACATATTAAAAAATGTGCCTAAAATCTAAATCTCAATTAATTAAACATTTTAACTCAATTATGATTAATGAACGATTGTTTTATTTTTTTGCCCTTATACTGTAGTTCAATGACATGTTTTATACAGTAAATATGCTCACATATTACAAGTAAGATGTTTTGAATGAAGGGTGCATAACTTGACTTTAAAGTAATTAAAGGAAACACTATCTACATTGATTATTTATTGAACATCAACAATGTTTAATGCCTAAAGCAAACAGCCACTTTTTTCTAATAAAACAATTCTAAAATTATTTTTCAATGTTTTCATATTAAAAGTAGAAAATAAGCATCTCTTCCAAATAAATTAATTATTTTATATTCTGTAAATAATATTTTAAACAGTGCATTTCTTTCATCTTCTGTAAACAAATATTTTAATGTAAATAATAATTTGAATATAATGAAAAATATGCCATCTCAAGGCATCTCCAGCACAGTTTCCAATCATCGTCAATGTAGTGCAAAGTAAAGGCTAAAGAATAGGTGCATCTTCAGGAACCTATGGACGTTCAACAACTTTAATCATAAGGTAAAAATAAAGCAAAAGTTTCCATACTCTACACTCTTAGAAAAAAAAGGTACATGGTGGTACAAATAATGTTCCTTAAGGAACAGTTTTGTACCTTTGTAAAAGTTGTACCTTATATGGTACAGAAAAAAACCTCTTATGATACTATTCTGTACCTTTTTTGGTACAAGTGAAATGAAGGTACACAATAGTACAGTAATTAAATATTACTGTAAAGTGATTTATGAATAATTTCCATATTAAAACATGAATCATCATTTAAAAGCTTTTTTAAAATAAATTCATAAACATTAATTATTAAGTTCTATAATACAAAACTATTTCTTTGAAACTGTAAAATTTTCTAGGTACTTCTGAGTGAAGATTATTTTAAGTGTAGTAGTGTTTTAAACAAGTGTTTGTACACAATCTATTGCAGGGGTGTGTGGCAGTCAAAAAAAAAAACATTTTTCCAACAAACCATAATTACCAAAAACTAAGTAACATGTTTTTTATATTTACACACAAAAAAAACATAAGAACAACTGAACTTATTTTTCCTCCAATTTTTGTTTAAAGGAGAGAAGATTTTTTCAACACATTTCTAAACATAATAATTTTAATAGTTTAACTTATCTCTAATAACTGATTTATTTTATCTTTGCCATGATGACAGTGAATAATTTTTGACTAGATATTTTTCAAGACAATTCTACACAGCTTAAAGGGACATTTAAAAGCTTAATTAAGTTAATTAGAATAGGGTAATTAGGCAAGCTATTGTATAACGATGGTTTGTCCTGTAGACTTTCGAAAAAAATAATAATTAATAATAAATTTTGATTTGAAATTTTTAATTTTCATTTTTTTTTAATGCAAAACTGCTTTTATTCTAGCCGAAATAAAACAAAAGACTTTCTCCAGAAGAATTAATATTATCAGACATACTGTGAAAATGTCCTTGCTCTGTTAAACATCAAGGAAATATTTCAAAAAGAACAAAAATTCAATAAATTTCAATAAAATTCAAAATTGCATACAATAAGGCATGGCGATAGCATTTGTCTGGGGCAAGTTCTTTCAAAACGCAGAGAGACATGTTAAGTCTTCAGAGATAAGTCAGACATGTCTAGAGTTCTGTTTAACCTTCTCAGATTGGTTTGAATTGACAGCGCTTGGCAGCCTTAAACTTCAGAGGAAAAAGGCAAGTTCCTTAGGGAATACTCCTGGGCAAAAGATCCACTGAAGGAAAGAAGACTTTACTTGTAATAGCTATGCAGTGGTTCATCTGCCAAGAGCTTAAAGGATCATTAAGTACTATCAGCTTTCTTGCTCTAAAATGTGAGAGATCTTGAACTCAGTGCAGCTATGTGAACTGGGAAGTGGTACTCAAGAGTGTCAGCAGTTTAAAGTGATCAGGAACAGTTCTCATGCTTGCTCAGCTGCTCAAATGAGACAGTAATATTGGGGAAAGTTCCCTTGGAAAGACAATGGATCAATAGTATGCAGTATAATTACTTTATTATGTCGAATATGCATGAATTTACTACAATCACAACACAATGCATCTGAATTAGTTGGTAACGCTTTAGTTTAGGTCAAAATTCACAGTATCAACGGACCGTTAACTAACACTACTAGTTTAATAAACTACTAATCAGCTGTTTATTAATATTTAGTAAGGTAGGCTATAGATGAATTACCATGTTTGTAAACATTCAGGATGCGCGCACAGGGAGGTGGCAGATTTACAGCGAGGGAATGATATCAGATGCAGGGCGATGCAGTGGCGCAGTATTTAGTAAGACCCATGTACTATGTGGACCAATAAGGTCACTGGGTCGCTGCTTCGAGCCTCGACTCTGTTGGCGCTTCTGTGTGGAGTTTGCATGTTCTCCCTGCATTCGTGTGGGTTTCCTCCGGGTGCTCCGGTTTCCCCTACAGTCCAAAGACATGCGATACAGGTGAATTGGGAAGAATAAATTTTCCATAGTGTATGAGTGTGTGTGTGAATGAGTGTGTGTGGATGTTTCCCATAGATGGGTTGCGGCTGGAAGGACATCCGCTGGGTAAAAAACGGGCTGGATAAGTTGGCGGTTCATTCCACTGTGGCAACCCCGGATTAATAAAGGGACTAAGCTGACAAGAAAATTAATAAATGAATGAATACTTTAAGCGTATTATATCAGCTCGTCACCCAGTGGTAAGCACAGTTATTCAGCAAAATTAATGTTAAAGTGAGCGGCGTTCTGTGGACAGGTCCATTTGCGCTAGCACCCTCCCAATGAATATTGGATACGACTAAATGACTAAGCATCCAGCCCCAAATATACAATCTCTTTGAAGCTCCAAAGGATTTTACAAGAGAGAAGTTAAAGGCCTAAAAGTCTTTGAGTGTCAACAATGTTGTTCTGTGTGGTCATGTGCAAGAAATAATGTTCCATGATTACCAGATTCAACACTATGTAGTGCTAAAAACTAGCCAAAGACAAGGAAAGAAGACCGAACTGTACAAGGCCTGGGTAATTAATCATCAACAAGCAAAACGACTGCATTCTGACAGCAAACTACACCTGTACGACAGGGTATGTGAACTTACACATAGAGGTACAGTTGGTTTTATTTTCGCACATTCTCCTTAATAATATAATTTCATAAAAATATTATTTACTCTAAATAGTGAAATCATATTAGCAGCCAATGACTATCAAAGAACAACATTGTTTGCTGTCAAATAAAAAGTGTTAATGTTGTTTTCAAGTCACACTTGCAGGTTATTTCAGACCGAATATTGTGTGTCACAAGTTGTCACTGAATGCATGTGTGAAACCAACTTTAACTTAATAACTTACACTTTCACGTTTCATTCTGAGCATTCAGTGTCGGCAGTTTAATTAACCATATGTAACTGTTTTTGCTGAAATCATCGCTGCTATCAAATATGAGTAATGTATATGATTCAGCATAGCGTAAACTTGTCTGATATAACATGAGGACTGCAGAGTCGAGCACTTCTAATTAGGTCGTCACTTCATTCAGCTCCCTTTTAGCCAAAGACGTCTGCAGTTGGCATTAAAGCAGCACAGTGTATGGTAAAAGTAAAGTTTTCTATGCTTGGACTCAAATTTGGCATCCTACCGCACAACTTGACATGTTTGCTATTGCAGCCGGTCTTTTTTTGCAACCGGAGACCCGTGTGACGTCATGTGTGACGTAGGTTGGTAATTATTCTATAGGTTTAGGTTTTGGGTAAGATTAGGGATGCAGAATAAGATCAAGCTTTATATCTACCAATGAACAGTTAAAATCATAATAACAGGTAATAATAACAGGCAGTTAATAAGACAGTAGGTAATGTCATGAACTGTGACGTAAACTAAAATGTCACCAATGAACGTTTTGGCTCGTTAGTTTGCTACAATTTCATAAGTATTATTTTGTGATACTATTTGAGTTAAACATAAAACAGCAAATGCAATACAATTCAGTTTGAAATATTTAAGAAATTTTAAACTGCATAATGCTTTCAGTTTCACGTTATGTTTAAGTAATTGTATGCAGCATACTTTACAGCATGGCTATGTTACTATTATGAACACATGTTGTAAGTACGTCAGGTAATTTAAACAATTTTTCAGAAATTCACAGATATTTTTATGACCTAACCCTGGCTTAAGCCTAATCCCTCCATGTCTGTTTAAAATTTAACGCCCGACTCATGAGGCACAACATCAGTGTGTCATAAAAAAAGGATGTAAGTAGAGCCAGTCAATACATGTCTATCTGAAAATGGACACTTGTGAATACTCATCTACAGAAAACAACAGAAGACAGATGACTGAAACTGCTCCTGGTCAAATTCTTCATGGTTTATTGCAACGCTGAATAGAGGTAATCACAAGGTCAATGTGCATTATGCTGGAGGTCTACTGACATGTTAACTGGTTGTCAACGACCCATGTTGAACATTTGTAGCGACTATCCAACCATAAAAACTAAAATTATCTATTGTTAGATTACAAAAAAAAAGTCTAGACCGATGATGTCTCTGTTGTGAAGCCTACCTTAGACCATTACTTTTCACACACACACCAACAACAACAAAAAAAATTGCTGACCATGGTGGTCTTTGTGGTAAAGCTGGTTCACCAACAGACCGCTGCTATGATAGAACTTCCCCTTAAAAATAAAACTGACAGCAAATGTAGAACATTTACTTTACACTAATGTCTGCTATAACACCCTCTGCTGGAATGCAATAATTGCATTATTAAGAATAGAGCAATGACACATTCTGGAAAACAAAATGAAATTGGACTTAAATAGTCCATGTGTTAATGCTGTAAATTATACTGGCCAGAAAAGCATTAACTAAAATAATTTAAAGAAAAATGAGATGAAATGAAGTACTTGACCAAATTAAGACACACATATATTAATGAATGTTTTTATTGTCAAATATAACTGTTAAATGACCAATCTGAAGGTTCTCCAAGACTTTTAATGCATGCTAAAAGATCACATGTGCAGCAAATGCATTCTTATTTAAATGCAAGATTTACTTTTAAAAGTGAATTGACTGACAAAATTATAATAATTAATTAAAAAAAAAAATTACAAAATTAATTATAGCAATAGATGAACATCAAAATGTACTCCAGATTCGAATGTTATCACTTGATTGAATTGGCATTATCAATTGTTATCAGCTGATATATATGGGCCAGTAGGGGCCTTTTGTGCCTGCTAGATTGTTATCATCCATCCACATGGTTAATGAGCTATACTAATAGAGAAGAGTCCAGATCCAGATCTGTTTTTCAATTACTGTGACGGTTGGGTTTAGGGTTGAGGTATAGGGGCAGACGTTAATAAAATAAAATTAATGGGGTATGTAATAAATAATATAAATAATTATTGTGGTCAATCAGCTATACTAATAGAGAAGACTCCACATCCAGATCTGTTTACTCATTACTGTGATAGTTGGGATTAGGGTTGGGGTAGACAAAATACAATTAATGGGAAATTTTATAAACATTATAAATAATTATCGTTAACTTCTGGCCACAGCCGTATGTGATCTAAAGCTGATTAACCATGTGGATGGATAATAACAGCCTTCTGAGCCTAATAGTAGGCACAGAAGGCCCTCTACTGGCCCATATCTATCAGCTGATATCCACTGATAACACCCATTCAATCGTGTGATAACATTCAAATTGGCTGAAATGTATGTATGCAATATAAATGCAGATTAATAGATAAACGTAAATCGTAACACTTTAATAAAACACCTTCGTAAATTTCAGTAAAAGCCTTACACTCTTCGGCATGTTAAACTAAAAATTGGGCAAGACAAAAAAAACATTTATAGAAAAATACTGCTGGTTGGGGCTAAAAAGGCTGTAAATGGCTTCAACCTATTTCTTTTTTCTTGATACAGTATAGCAATCAGTATTTGTAAGTTAAAATTGTATTTTTAAATATAAATTTTTACATAATTTTTGATTGTAACCACTTTGCTCCCTTGACAAAAAAGGTCCCCCTTTATATCAGGAGGCCTTAACTCATATGTACTTACTTACACTAGGTGATTTTTGTAATTAATCATGATTAATTGCGAAAAGCCATATTTATTACAGAAATAAAAACACAGGCATGTTCGTGCCATTTGAATTTCAAAACAATCAATGCCAATAACAAACAAAAATTATTTCCATGTCGGATTCTAAGTGGACGACAAAAAAATCCAAAATACAGGTATTGCAAATATGGAAAATTATAATAATAATAAAGTATTGAATACAAATAATTGTACTCATTGTAAAGTTGTATTGCAAATTGAGAACATTAATTATAAAGTAGAAACAATTTTGCTTTGTCCTCCTTTACATTCAGCCAGTTGCTAAGAGAGTCCAGTCTATTGACATTTCAGGGGACAATGGGTACATCAAAGGCTTTGGTCTAACCGTATAAACATTTAATTCTAAACAGCTTTGAGGGATATGGACACCACAAAGACTATAGAATACATATAGAATGCCTTAAAGAGACAAAAGTTGCATGTAAGAGGGGAAACACACCAAACTTAATGAAACATTTGAGGGCGCATGGACTCAACTTAAAGTTAATTGTCTTTGACAGCTTGCAACATTATCTGGCACTTTCATTGAGCATCTTTACATGGACACCAATACTCCGATTTTATGATTAAGATAATACTCTGATTAAGAGTCCACCATGTAAGCAGTGATTTTTGATTAACTTAAAGGACCACCCGAGTCACGAAATGCAGAGGTTTTTCTGTCCTTTCAGCATTAAAACAACACTCTTCCCGCAGTCCTTACTTAATATTTTCATCCATTAATTGTCACGGGCCATGAACAATATGTTGTTGAAGGAAAGTGAATTCCTGAATTGCAGTTAAAGTCTAAAGATTAAAAAATAAATGCCCGAAATTGCATGAAACTCTGGAGAAAACGCTGGATAGCCTGGTGATGCGATATTGTTTTATACTGAAACTTTACTTCTAAAAAGCGCCTCCTTGGTCTTATCCATATTTCTTTGCACGTTAAACACACAGACCACAACAGGAAATTACAAAAACTGTAACTGCATTAACTGCATATTTTTTACGCATTAAATACTTCAAATTAATTGCATGCGTTAACATGCTAATTTTGACAGTTCTAGTAAATACATGCTTTTACATTGCACCAAAGATTAATTAAATGCCTGCATGTAAATAAATCTGTAATCACACCGTTGACACACCTTTATACACCCTTAAACCCAACCATACCACTAAACCTGTCCCTAAACATGCCCGTATCCCATCTCAAGAACACAAAAAGTGCTGTGCAATAGGCTACATTATGAACACAGTAAGTACGTTGTATTTATTTGTTGAGGCAAGAACATAGTAGTTAAGCCCACCTAACATAAAGTGGACCAAAAAAGGTTTGGGAGTTAAAATGGAAATAACCCTGTCTGTGTGTGTATGTGCATGTGAGAAAGTATGAAAGCCCACGAGGGGAGCGCTGTTCATCTGTAGGTCAGAAGGTGACTGCTTGTAACCTGTGTTCTGCACCAGATGAGAAAAACAGAGAACACAAGCTCACAGCGGACCCCTGATGCTCCGACGCCTGTTACAAGCTGAGCAGAAACTACGAGCACGTCTGAAACACACTGAACAATGCCAGTACAAACAATCCACAGAAAACATTAGCCAATGCCAGTGCTCACATCATGAAAAGATCATGCATTCATCAGACAGTTTTCACATGCATAATTTGAGAATCTCAAATAAAGGTGGTTGTGTTTGTAGAAATCTTCTAAAATGAATGGCCACTGGCAGCGTGACCTCACTTGTATTCATTGACTTATATATGTGGTTGGGTTTGTGATCCAACATGAACCTCTTGCATCAACCTAAACTAAAACAAACAGACTGACAGCTACTTTGGGAATCATTTAAGGAGATCCATCATTTTCAGGACAAGCCCATGCCTCTATTTTGAACATCAGCCAAAAAATTGTTTCTTTTTCTTCTTTCCCTTAAAAAGCAATTTAAGCAATATTTATGTAGCTCACCATCTACATCTATAGGATACTTTGGAAAACAGATCCTAACATGAACTCTTGCGTAATTCAGCAAAAGTCTTTTGTTGAGGTTTGGCGGGTGAACTCGGAACATAGTTTGAGATGCTTAATTTTGATAAGAAAAATTAAATGATCCACTTTATTTGGAAAATTATACTGCTGCCGACATATTCATCAATATTTTGAAGCAAATATGGTAAAAGTATTGTAATACATAATCATGCCTTGTTGAAAGGTCCAAGAAAAACATCTTTAGTGATGAGGGTATTTGTGTGAATATGCATAAACATGGCAAAGACGACTGATGGAAAAGACAGAATGCCCATGCAGGCCCTCATGCAGGAAAAACATGCAGACATTTTTCTACAAATATACATATTCACAACCATTTTTTTTTTTGTAACGCTGTTTTGATAATCGACAAAGTCTGATGAATTTAATTCCAAGTGAATTTTATTAAACAAAAGTCAACGTAAACAAGGTGCAGCGAACAACCAGGACCAAAAACAGGTAAGTCGCAGGCACAGCACAGGTCAGGACTTCCAAACAATGCTGACGAGGGTAATGGTGAGACACAGAGAGAACAAGAACACGCAAGTAACAAACAGACAAAAAGGAGCTGGGATATAGCTCTTAATATAATTGAAGTCAGAATTATTAAACCCATGAATTATTAGCCCCCCTGTTCATTTTTTTATTACAAATTCAGTTTCACGGAAAGCAGATTTTTTAACACAATTCCAAACATAATAGTTCTAATAACGGATTTATTTTATCTTTGCCATGATGACAGTAAACAATATTTGCCTAGATATTTTTTCAAGACACTTCTATAAAGCTTAAAGTGACATTTAAATGCTTAACTAGGATAATTAGGTTAACTAGGCAGGTTAAGGTAATTAAGTAAGTTATTGTATAACAATGGTTTGTTCTGGAGACTATCAAAAAAATATAGCTTAAAAGGGCTTATAACTTTACCTTAAAATTATTTTCAAAAAATTAAACTCTTAAAAATATATATATAAAAAGCTTTTATTCTTTAAAAAAAAAAAAAAAAAAAACTTTAAAAAGCTTTTATTCTAGCCGAAATAAAACAAATAAGACTTTCTCCAGAAGAAAAGACATTATAGGACATACTGTGAATATTTCTTTGCTCTGTGAATCTTCATTGGGGAAATATTTAAAAAAAGAAAAAGAATTCAAAGGGTGGCTAATAATTCTGACTTCAACTGTAGGTGACGCTGAGTATGTACAGCTGCAGCTGTTCATTAGAACAGCTGATTCATAATCACATGATTAACATGTACTGGCTACACAGAGCACATAGAGGAATACCAAATAACCCCATATGACAATAACAAACAAAACAGAAAGAGCGCATGCACCTACAACAGTGACAGTTTAAGTTTAGATGAAAATTAGAGACTATAAAACATACAGTACACAACCTTTATTCCTTTTCATGCAATATATGACTACGGAACAGATTAATTAATTATCTTGATTACAATATTGTAATTGATTACAACTGAAGCACCCACACGAAAACAGAATTTAGGAGAAAAGGGGCCGCTAATAATTTAGTAGGGCTATTAATTCTGAAGTCCTTCCTGTAAATAAGAAAGTGGAAATAAATACATTAGAATAAAAATATGAAACAAACTGTGCTTTAAGCATCTTCACTTTCAGAAAAAAAAAACTTTAATTATAGCTACAAAAGTCCTTCAGTCAAGAGCAGTGAGTGATTTTCTCCTTTTGTTGTTTAATTAATGATGAAAGCAGTCGGCAGCAGGAATATTGCGCACTGTCACTTTAAGAGCAGTGCGGTTCTGATTTATGGTTTCACTTTCAAATGTTTTTTATTCTAAAATCATTTGTTTATTACATAAATGAGAGCTAATGTGAATAATCACTAAACACTGCATATGGACTCTAATTTGCATGTATTTGACCATTAAAGCACTCACATTAGGATGACTTTAGATGTGTGTGCTCCGCTCATCTCTGAGGTTGAGCACGCACACACACACACAACAGCATGTGATCTCTCTGGCACTTTTAAAAACACAAATGATTCGAATGTCAATGAATGATGCGAATCCCATGCTGCAAAAGTTACATTACAGTACATGCTTTTAGTAATTTTCATGTGAAACTGAGTTTTGCAGAGCAACAAATGCGTACAACTGGAAAGAAACGGTATATGATGCAATAATCGTTTCATCTCGATTAACGTTTTTTCATAATCGTTAGAAACCAAAATTAATTGCACAGCCCTCTTATGTTGAACACGAAACTCAAAACTAATATTGGAAATCAGCAGTCACTGACATCTGTAGTAAGAACAAAAACACTGGAAGTCAACAGCTTTGGAAGTCCTGCTTTCCAACATTATTTTCCTAATATTGTATTAAGGAAAAAAGAAAGAAACTCAAACTGGTTTGGAACAATTGAAGAGAGAATTTTAATCTTTGAGCGAACTATCACTTGAAATTCAAAATTACATGGTTGCTTTAAACAAATATATTTTAATGAAATATTATTTTGGAAGGAGGGGAGAGGGTTAATAAGTCTTGTGGATCATATAATGGTTTATAAACAGTGTAGCGTTACAGTCTAAAAACAATCAGAAAAGCTAATAACTATAAAGAAATCTAAAACCTTTGGGGGATGACTGTATACTATAATATACAATCATATCTGAAGGTCCATCAAGCTTGAATGAGGTCTATGACTACAGAAATATTATATACAGTATGTGCTTCCAATACATCACCATGTTATTTTATATTACATCATATGCAGTCACATTCCTGCCATGCAGACTGTAAAGCTTAGGTTACACAGGCAACCGCAAGTTCACCATTCTCACTCAAAGTCTAGCGGCTCTCCAAATTTGACTGTACTTCATTGTCGTAAATAACACAAACATCTCCATTACATCCACAATCCACTTTGGTCTCAACAAATGTTGTGCTTGCCTGACATCTGGGTCATCCTTATCACATAAAAGGCCACTAAAAGGGCAAGACAACACCTAAAATTGCTCCAACATGGCCGTTTAGAGTCTTGTAAAAAGTCTCGTAAAGATTTTTTACAGGGTTTTACTGTGCACCCTACAGGCTCCCCCCTACTCAACCAGCCTTAGAGTTCGACCTTCTGAGACCAAACAAAAGCAAGAACCTGGACCAGCCTGAGGGAGAACATCTCTCTTGACCGCAGCATCTGTGCATTGACAGGCTTGGTCAGAAACCATAACACACAACCCGATATAAAGACCACAAACTGCTCACAGACGAAAGACACTTACGTCATAGTCACAGAGGAACACGATGATAAATCGGAGTAAAATATGGTGCTATGACTGAAAAACACATGCCATCATCTAATTGTAATGTGTACGCTGCAAAAAAGCTTTTCTTACAGTTTTGTCTTGTTTCTAGTCCAAATATTTTTTAAAAAGTCTCAAATTAAGAAGCATTAAGTAATTTTTTCCCCTGTTTTAGATAATGTTAAAATTAAGTGATTTTTTTCAAATTAAAACTAGCTAAATGATATGTTAATGGGGTAAGCAAATCTGATACAAGAGAAGAGATTTTGTATAGTAAGACAATGGTGGCTTTTATATCCTGTTAAAACATTATCTTAAAATGACAATATCTATAAATGACAACTCTTCTATTAAAGAGAGATGCTGCCAATGATAAACCTATAATGTTTTGCAAAAAAAAAAAAAAAAAGTGCAAAAGCAGTGCAAGAGCAGTGGGTGTTTACAGTGTTATTTTAGTTTTGTTGCACTGCTTGATTATTATTTGCAGTTCTCTTTTTGTTGGCAAACTTCATTTTTATTTCTCAAAACTTAATTTTCCCTTTGGAGGGTTTTTTTTCTTTTTTTTTTTAAGCAAAATGTAAAAAAAAAAATTCTCAAAACTTGTTTTTTTCTTAGATTTGTATTTTTGCTCAATACTTTATTTTTTATTTGCAAAACTTTTTTTTTTACTTACAGGTTTATCACTAGTAAAAGCCACCATTGTCTTACTATAAAAATGCCCTTTTATATATATTATAATTTTTGTTTAATTTAATTAATTTAACTCAAAACAGGCTAAAACAAGCTAAATAATATGCCAATTGGATAAGCCAAATAGTCTTATTTTAAGGAAAAACTTGATTATTTTACTTATCCCATTGGCAGATTATTTTGTTTGTTTATTTTTTTTAAAAAACAAGTAAAAAAATGTTCTTGTCTGGTCATATGTTTTTGATATTTGGACTAGAAACAAGACAAACACTAAGTATGAAAAGCATTTTTTGCAGTGTTACAGTATTTGGGTAAACACAGCGTATGGGTTTCACACTGGCAGCAGCTCTCTTAAATAGAAGAGGTGTCATTTATAGATATTGTGTCATTTACAGATTACACATTTTACCAAGGTATAAAAGCCACCACTGTCTTATTATAAAAATGCCCTTCTCTTGTATTAAAATGGTGTACACTGCAAGAAAGGATTTTCATGGGGTTTTTGTCTTGTTATAGTCCAAATATCTAAGAAAATATTCAATTAAAAAGCATTTTAAGGAAACAAATAAATATTGTCATGTTTTCAAAAATAATTAATTTAATTTTTGTTTAATTTAATTTGTTTCAGTCAAAACAATCTAAAACAAGCTAAATAATTTGTATATGGCGTACTTCAAAGATTTGTTTTTTTACTCTTTTTTTTTTTTTTTTTTTTTTTTTAGAATTGGCCATTTATTTTTCATAAGACAAGACAATATTTTTTGATGGTCTAGAAAATGCTTCTTGATGTAAGAGTTTGTTGATATTTGGACTTGAAGATGTTATACTTTATTAAATTTTACGAAGAAATAAAGGCCAACATTGCCCTACTATTAAAATTTCATCCTCTTATTCGTCTATGTCTGTCTATCATGACCTATAATCCACACCTCCAAGTTTAATAGAGATGAGGTCTTGCTGGTCGTCACAACAAACAGCCTGTTGCATGAATATTTAGTCACACAATGACTTGTGAATGAATTATCGCACCTTGCTTATCCAGTTAGGGATGTTACTGTTGAAGAGAACTGAATGTGTTTGTGCTTAGTGGAGTTTGGGTAAACTAATGTTGTAAGCTAGAGAGCTGCTTTTGATAAATGCTTTTAAATCTTTAAAATGTGTTTGGAAGGATTTTATGAGGGCGACAAAAGAAACATACAAGTTTGTGATTAAATTGTGATGAGATACAGATACTAATCTGCACAAATTTGTCTAGCAATTCTACGTTAACTAATGAGGGCATACACACTGACTTTCAGGACTACACAGTATTGTATAAAGTCTGAATAATTAAAAAAACAAATCATTTAGTTCTGAAACTGAATTAGAGCTGCACGATATTGAAAAAATATGACATTGCAATATATTGACTTATATATAGTGATATGAATAAAGCTTGACCAGATAGCATGAATAAAATACAATTTGTTAATTTAGACCGAATTGAGATCGTTCTGGGTGTGAATCATGCTGACAATGTATTAAAAGCATAGATAAATTCAAAAGAGCAAAGATAAAAAGTGAAATACAAAGTGTTTCGGGGAGCCAAAACAGTAGTAAAGAAATTAAATAAAATAACATAACATGTATAAACAGTAAAAACATTATTGTTAATGTGGCAAATGGTTCAATTTATGCCTAAATGCATTCACAGACCTTAAAAACATGCAGATGATAAACGTTCACTCTATTATGGTTAAACTCCACAAATATCCTGTTTTTGAAAGCATGGCTCTTGTTCAAATACAATCTCAACATATGATTTTTCTCGATGTGACTATTTCAAACACACACATCGATATCGATGCTGAAATTATATATTGTACAGCCTTAAACTAAATAATTGAGACAAGTTTTCAAAGAAAGAAAGAAAGAAAGAAAGAAAGAAAGAAAGAAAGAAAGAAAGAAAGAAAGAAAGAAAGAAAGAAAGAATTTAAAATAATATTTCCCATTCGACAGTTTTAAATAAATTAATTTTTTCCAACTAAACTGAAATAAATAAATAAATAAATAAATAAATAAATAAATAGAAAACAAAAAACAAAGAAAAGTTTAATGACAATTTTAAGAATGAAAAAGGAACAATTGAGCAATATAGACTAATAACAAGGAAAGAAAGAAGAAAACTCTTTTGAATAATATGCAGTAATTTTCTAAAAATGACTAACAGGACAGCCAGACTCTAACAATAACCTTTAGAAATGTAAAACACATTGCAAAACAAGAAAAAAAATATATATAGAAAGACAAATGTCTGTCAGAACTTCAGAACCAGCCGATTTGACTTAAGACGACAGCTGACCCCAGTTTCCACTAGAAAGTCTGTCATTATTCAAGACTAGTCAAGCAGAGAGATTTGAGAGATTTGACAAGTCACAAACAAGCAGAGACTCAAAAAAGACAGGAGAGAGAAAAAATGCTGACAGCCAAGATGGTTTTATCATATGTTATGATGCCATTTATCTTGTTTGTCATAATGCAAACAGCAACATTAGTCATAAAATTCCAAAAAAAAAAATATGTTCTCGACATAATTTGTAGTCTGCAACAACTATCTAGCTAAAAAAAGATGAATGCTGTATTTATATTAGTCATGGCTAAATATTGTCAAACTACACTCACCGGCTACTTTATTAGGTACACCTTACTAGTTCATATGTTGGACCCCCTTTACCTTCAAAAGGTACAGTAACTATTCCGCTGAGATTTTGGACCATATTGACATGATATCATCACGCAGTTGTTGCAGATTTGTCAATGTGCATTGAGTTGCTGTCATGAGATTCGCTGATTAGAAATTTGCCTTAACGAGCAGTTGGACAGGTATACCTAATAAAGTGGCCGGTGAGTGTATAACAATCTGTTAACAGCTTTACCTTATAATCCATCGGTGCACGGTTCTGCACAGATATTACAACCAGCCTGTTTAAACAGAACGGTGTGTGCCGTATCTGGCCCATATGTTCCAATGGGATTTTTATTTTCCCAAAAGGGCTTGTGATGATGTCATTCATTGTGGCCACAAGTCAGTGGTCCCTAAGTATGTGCTAAGTTGTATTATCGGCTGAATAGTCTAATACATGAATGTTTAAGTATCCATGAACAGCATGACATCATACAGGCAGCGATGTTGGGGCTAGTATTCTAGTCTCAGATACCTTCCACTTTTTTCCAATATGATGATAATTTTAAAGGTTTCCCTCAAGGCAAAACAGTGCCAAGAGTGCCATTAGGTCCAAATCGTCAGCAGGCCTGCTCTTGTCAGCCAGCCAGCAGACAGGCACTACTCCTAACTCACGCCGGGTGTTTTCCTTGGATCCCCGAGTTTTTTCTTTTTGTAAGCCATTGAAGCTTACAGATCTGTTCAACAGAAGAGAATGTTACTATTGTGGAGAAAATGAGAGACAACAATGAAGAGCGAGTGTAGTTTTTAATCATTCGAGATGCATAAATCATATTGATGCCAGGTGTTCACATCTTCTTTTTTTTTCCTTCGCTAACAGGATATTACCATGGTTTCTGTTGCGCTGTTTGGATCAACAGGCATCTGAGAAGACAAAGTGCCCCGCGATGTATCATTACAGGCAGCTGTGCACTGTTTACAATCTCAACCGGCCTCAACAAGAGTGTCAAAGCCACAAGAAAAATGGTCATATTTGTGGCATGCTTATATCTAGACATCCCATCTGAAACATATGACCTCTTTTTGCACATAAAAGTGCACCAAACAACCCGATTTGATGATTAGGCTATTTCTTGATTTATGTTTTTTCCCCCAGCAGTCTGTTTGCCTGACGTTGACATTGTAGATTACATTACAGCTGTGACAGAGTGTAGTAAAAGTGGTAATAAATTACAGATCTGTCTGGCCCATTAGGCTCTACAGGGGCCTCAAAAATAAAAGGTGCCAATGCTTCAGTCAACCGGCATCAAGATGACAAAGACATCACGCCGATTTAACATGATTAGGTTTGGGATTATTCAACCAAAGAAGATGGCTGTGACATTTTAGGAGTGTGTTTATAGTTTGCAGGTCACGTTTGGTTGGAATAAACGGTCATGCCATTTTTAGTTCAACTAAGAAACTGTGCCATACAAAACCTCAACCCAGGCTTGTTGTGGATATGTGCCCAGGTCTACTTTTCTGGGGACTGCAAAACATGTACCCAGAGCTGCAGTTTTTGTTTTCGCAAATCCACCAGAGGTCACTGTGGTACTTCTGATGATCTCAAATTGATCTCCTACGTGCCATTTGATTGTCCTCTTCTAGAGTAAATACACCAGAGGCCGCAATATGCATTTTAGCCAACCAGCTTGCTGTTTACTGACTGACCTAGCCACCCCCCTCTCTAAACCCAAACAACAGGATTTTCAAAAGCAATCTAGAAGCAATCTAGAGTATTTTCTGGCTATCTAGATTTGACCACATTTTTAGATTTTACTACAATTTCAGCCTAATGTTATATTTTACTTTTGTTTTTTTACTTTTGCACCTCTAGAACATATTTTCTGGTCTCCAAAAATGTAGACCCGAGTATGTATCCACAATAATTCTGCATTACAACACCTGGTGCACACCAAACAATCAGACTGAGAGCCTTGTAAAAAGAGACTTCAGTCTGCTTTCAGCTGAATGCTGATGAGGTCTGACTAGTACATAGACATGGACCAAAAATGCGCCTTCAGTAACTGAACCAAAAACAAAACACTAGTTTACAGGATGAATCATAAAAAATTGAATAGAGCTGTTTGACTCCTTTACACGTTTTTTAAGGTTGTATTCAAACTCAAGTTGATTTTCCTCTTTGGAGCGAATCATTTGGGAAGGTATGAATACACCAAGCAATTGGGCCGAGACTCAGCTGAAGAGGTGGTCTCAGTCCGCTTCCAAACAAACTTTGATATGGTTCATTTAAAGTTTGAACATGAGCTGACCTCAACCTGACATGTCGTTTAAGTTGTGCACCCTCAAACCATTGCTAAGCAAGTGTTGCTAAATGATTACCCAGATTGAACCACAATTAAGAAACCCCAGTCTATGCCCCAGCTCTAGCTCTGATAGAAGTTTCATTGACAGATAAATGAAAAGGCCGTTGTGGTGTTTGACTGTTCTATATTTGTTAGAGATAGCTACAGTCGTTGCTCTTTATTTGTGTGCAATTGCACACAACAGGAACGCAAATATTTCTTTCCAATAAGCAGCTGACTTTAGCACACGTTGTTTTGTTCACAATTTCCGGTTTGCTTGCAAAAAAGGCAGTTTGAAAGTGAACCGCACCAAATAAAATAACATCTACAATGTGTTTGGTCCACACGTGCAAGTAAACTAATTTTCCTGGTGTGAATACATCCTAAGTTCTTCATAAGTTCTCAGCTGATAAAAGAAAACCATCACACAATCACACATGCAAAAAGTATTTAGCCCAGTACAGATTTAGATGTTAAGTGATGCATTACTGGGGAAAGTTACTTTTAAAAGTAATGTGTTACAATTTAGTGTTAATCTCTAAAATATAACCTCTTGTAATTACTTTTAATTGAACATTGCATCTGTGTAACATTCTCATCAGGCTAGTGCTGCTTGTTTTTTTTACAAATGTATTTATTTATTTATTATGCAAATTTATTTCCTCAAAATTCTGCATACAATACCCCATCAAGACAATGTAAAAAAAAGATTTTTTAAAAATAGTTTCAAATTTATTAAAAATAAAAAAAACTTAAAAATCACATCTGTATTCACAGCCTTTGCTTAATACCTTGTTAACGCACCTTTGGCAGCAATTACAGCCTCAAGTCTTTTTGAATATGATGCCACAAGCTTGAAACACGTCTTTGGGAATTTTTGCCCATTCCTCTTTGCAGTACCTCTTAAGCTCTATCAGGTTGGATGGGAAGCAACGGTGTACAGCCATTTTCAGATCTCTCCAGAGATGTTCAATAGAATTTAGGTCTGGGCTCTGGCTGGTCCACTCAAGGACATTCTCAGAGTTGTTGTGAAGCCACTCCATTGATATTTTGGCGGTGTGCTTTGGGTCATTGTCCTGCTGGAAGATGAACCGTCGCACCAGTCTGAGGTCAAGAGCACTCTGAAGCAGGTTTTCATTCATGTCTCTGTACACTCCTGCATTAATCTTGCCCTCAATCCTGACTAGTCTTCCAGTTCCTGCTGACGTAAAACATCCCCACAGCATGATGCTGCCACCCCCATGCTTCTCTGTAGGGATGGTATTAGCCGGGTGATGAGTGGTGCCTGATTTTCTCTAAACATAATGCCTGGCATTCACTCCAAAGAGTTACATTTTAGTTTCATCAGACCAGAGAATTTTGCTTCTTATGGTCTAAGAGTCCTTCAGATGCCTTTTGCCAAATTCAAGGTGGGGAGTGGCTTCCGTCTGGCCACCCTACCATACAGGCCTGATTGGTGGATTGCTGCACAGATGGTTGTCCTTCTGTAAGGTTCTCCTCTATCCACAGAAGATCACTGGAGCTCAGACAGAGTGACCATCGAGTTATCGATCACCTCCCTGACTAAGGCCCTTCTCCTCCGATCACTCAGCTTAGATGGCCGGTTAGCTCTAGGAAGAGTTCTAGTTGTTCCAAACATCTTCCACTTACGAATGATGTAGAAATTTTTCTGTAACCTTCCCCAGCCTTGTGCCTGGAAACAATCCTCTCTCGGAGGTCTACAGACAATTCCTTTGTCTTCATGCTTGGTTTGTGCTTCGACATGCACTGTTTTTTTTTCTTTTTTTTTTTTTTTTGTAAATTAACAACCATTTCAAAGAGTATTTTTTCACATTGTCATTATGGGGTATTGTGTGTACAATTTTAAGGAAATAAATTCATTTAATCCATTTTGGAATAAGGCTGTAACATGAAAAAATGTGGAAGATTTGAGTCGCTATTAATACTTTCCGAATGCACTGCATGATAAATCGGTTTTACCACAAATGTAATAAGTAAAAGCATGTCCAAATCTCTAGAACTACAGTTTTCATCGTTTCATTGTGACAAACACAACGTCTTTGCACTTAACCCCAATTAATCTCAATATAGACACGAGAGAGCTGTCAGACAATACATCTGAAATATATACTGCTATATTTGCGTGTATATAACCCATAAACCTATACACTAGAGTGTAGAGTTACAGTTCTAATAAAAAAGAAAACTCCATGTCAAAATGTTTCATAACCTGAGGGTATTCAACTCTGTCTGCTGAATAAGCACGATCTTTCATCCAAGATTCAAGTTGCATAAACATACTGTGTGATCTTATTTTCTTTTATCCACACTAACAACAATCCTGAATTCAAAGCTTTTAATAATAAATAAAACAGAGAAGACAGTTGTTTGCTTTTAGTTATTCAGCATGTGACAATCCTGTGCTTTATGGAAAACAACATCGTTCGCCAATTATGATCTCCTAGAGAGCTCATTTCTTTTAAAATAATCAAAAAATTAAGGTCCAATCGTTCATAAAAATATTATTTTTGCATGTGTGCTCCGCAAGATTATAACCTCATGAGTTATGTATAAGAGATATCATCAGAAATAATTACGTTAAAAAAGAGGTTTTAAAATGTGATACTTTTGTTTTAGGCTCGACCAAACTGTGAGTTCAAAGAAACCTGCATGTGTCCAACTCAAACAAATGAATCTAGTTGGAAAAAAAGGAGACCAAACAAAAGAATCTAATCCATCAAGTCTGTCAAAAGATCCAAAGCAACTCAAATTCAGTAAAAATCAGCTTTGAGTAACACAAACGTTCACAAGCATGACATTACAGCAGCAAGCTGTGCCTAAAAGCAATGGAAGGTTTGTTTGCGCACACTTTTCACACACCTCCATGGTGGGAGGCATGAAGTCATCGGTCAGAATCATAATTTCATCACATTGTGTTCTGATTTCTCAAAAACAACAAAACACACATAATCACAACCAGTTTTACTGCACGCCTATAAAACTAAATAACTTGGTGTTCGCCTCAGAAAGTCAAGTGCGTGTTGTAAATCTACAGTAACAATTGAATGTTCATTATGTAACTTCAAACCTTCTCGTCTGGACCTGTTGAGCCTAAACAGGCTTTCCACAGCACACACCGACTCTAACAAGCCATCTCAGTCATTACATTCACTCTTCAGCAGGAGTCTGACTTTAATAAACGCGCTCATCTGTCAGCCTGACCGTAAAATCTGAGCTTGTAAAGCCAAGCCTACCTTTCTCTAGGTTGTTTGATGAGATCACAGAAGGTTGATTAAAACAATTGAAAAGAAGAATGAGCTAAAACTAATAAAGCAACCTAATGAGCCCGAGGAGTGTGCGTCTCGGTCCTTGACTTTACAACATGGATGAAACATGAGTAAACTGGCATTTAGTAACTAGCATTGTTCTTGTGGTTAGTCTGCATTTTTTAGAGCCAAATTTGGGCAAAATCCCCGATGAGCTTCTTATAAACTTTCAACACTTTTGTAGAAGCTAAAGAGAACTAGCTTGGTTTATCACAGTTTGACTAAGATTATCAAACTGATTCAAAGAACAAATGTTGAAGCTTTTTATATTTGCTTTTGCTACACCTGCTTTAACTGGATGATTATTATACTATAACAAATATACACTCACCGGCCATTTTATTAGGTACACCTTACTAGTACTGGGTTGGACCCCCTTTTAGCTTCAGAACTGCCTTAATCCTTTGTGGCATAGATTCAACAAGGTACTGGGAATATTCCTCAGAGATTGTGGTCCACAATTCTGCACGTCCATGATGCGAATCTCCTGTTCCACCACACCCAAAAAATGCTATATTAAATTGAAATCTGGTGCCGGCCATTTGTGCACAGTGAACTCATTGTCATGTTCAAGAAACCAGTCTTTGATAATTGGCACTTTATGACATGGTGCATTATCTTGCTGGAAGTAGCCATCAGAATATGGGTACACTGTGGACATGGTCAGCAACAAAACTCAGATCGGCTGTGGTGTGACTCGATGTTCAATTGGTACTAAAGGGCCCAAAGTTTGCCAAGAAAATATCCCTCACACCATTACACCACCACCATTAACCTGAATCATTGATACAAGGCAGAATGAATCCATGCTTTGATAATATTGATGCCAAAGTCTGACCCCAACATGTCTAAATGCTTAAATGCATGAGTTGCAGCCATGTGATTGGCTGATTAGAAAATTGGCTGATTATTAAAGAGTAGTTAGACAGGTGTACCTAATAAAGTGGCCAGTGAGTGTATATACAAAAAAATTGACTCAAATTTTTTTTTTTGACTCATTGTTTTTAAGCTTAATAATTGCAAGATATAGATGTAGAGATATTATTGACAATCTATAAGGTCAAAATTGTAAGAATTGAACTGTTTAGATTTATGCCTTTGCGACTGTCACAATTTTGAAAACTGCAAGATGTGATCTCAGAACTGTGAGACTTTTCAGAATTGCACATCAAAATATTTTTGAGTTAAGAAGTCTCAGGAATGTTAGGTTTAAAGCCATTATCTTACAGCAATTACAGAATCATGAGATACAAACTCAAGCCTACTAAATAAAAATCACACCTTTGATATATTTGAGTTATAACAACTCATGACTGAAATCAAGCTGAGAATATAGGAAAACCTGTTCTCAAAATTGTGAGAATTTAGAAAAGAAATGTGAGAAAAAAATGATGATGAACTATGAACTCAGGATTTTTTAATAAAGCATCTGAATTTTTACTATATTTTTATTTTATTCACAGTAAAGAATTAATTCTAAATATAGATATTGATTAATCTAAAATTAAAATGACAATAATTAAAAGATATTAAATGTTAACCCATACAGTACCAACATATCATGCAATACATGTGATAATGGCGAAACTATATAACTTGGCATGGCAAATATAAGCTATTTTAGTCTTTAATAGTGGTCCTAAGCAAAACATTGATTAATAATCATTGTTCACTGATAAAGCACAAGAGGTTACTGTATCTCCTGGTAAACCAAAAGTGCAAATCATGCAATAAACACAATTGAAAGAGCTTTATATGCACATCTAGTGTTCTTCAGCCAATGATAAACTTCTGGTGGAAGTTTAAAGTGACTTTTTATTTTATAAGGTTCCTTTTCCAGCATTGATTGTTGTTGTTATGCAATTACAAAACATTCAGTTAAATAGACTTCAGCATTCATTAACTTGTTCAAAAGTAAAACAAGATAAAAGACCATGTAATCGCTAGCAAAGTCAGGATCAGCAGGCAAGCGCAGAAACTCCATTGAAAATACTGGACTAAAATAATCTGTCATATTGTAAAGACATGACGAGGGGAAAATGGAATTTAATACAGTGCTTCTTGTCTGCTCTGAGACCCACTGTATTTCATATACTGTATCTATCAGGCGGTGAAAATCACTTGTAAAGAAATCAGACCTTAAATGTGGCAATTTTTTAATGGAAAGACAGTTAGCCGGAAGCGCTGAGGCTGGTTGACTGAAATTAAAAGTCTCTGTGCATATACCCTAATGCAGAAATACCTTTAACTTAAAAAAAAAAAAGGTTAAACGTAAGCATCATTTGTCAAATGCATCTGCTCTAGCATAATGCAGGCAAAGGGCATTTTAATAAACACAGTGTACATTTGTTTGCGGACACGATGGCATCCTTCACCTTCTCCCAAAATTGCTGGAACTAATTTCTCTCACATCTGCCACAAAATCTGTTAAACATGTGTTTGGACAAAAACAGCGAAAACGGGTGAGGTGCTTCATGCTGAAATCAATGACCAGCGTTTAACAATAATGTGTGTGTGTGTGTGTGTGTGTGTGTGTGTGTGTGTGTGTGTGTGTGTGTGTGTGTGTGTGTGTGTGTGTGCAGTTTCAGCCCTTATGTTTAGAAAAACAGCAGTAGTGTGATTTAAACAGGCGGGGTGTCAGAATAGTTCAGTGCTGAAGTACCTGCACCTGCTCCTATTCCGTGAAACTTACTTTAAACAACAGCGGCTCCCAGAGGAAAACATTGGTCATTAAAAATACTGACAAAACAACATTTACATAAATTAACTTTTAACATCAAGAGATTAGGTTAAAGGTGAGAATCTCCAGGCAAATAAACAAATAAATAAATAAATCAGGCACGTGTCAGTTTTGAGAGTTTGGGCTCTTTGCAGTTTATAATACGGCTTTTCAGTCTAATGGAAATAAATCTTCTATTTTTTTAATCAAACTTCGATTTTCGAAAATTTTCGACTTTGAAAATCGATTTTGGGTCAGATTATAAATAAAACACATTTTGAAATCACTAAGCCAAATATCCACTTCAGCAGCACTTACATATAGACCTCAGAGCTTTATCCATATCAATATTTTGAAGATTTTTACAGATGTTTTCAAACTGTTGACAGTATTTTCTAAATTATGGTAACAAACAGATGTTTCCAAAATCCTCTCACTAAAAACATGTTAGTCTATTAAGAAGTTACCTTCATCCAATGTTTATATTTCTGTGCTAGATATACATGCAAATTACTATATTGGGGAATTATGATGATTTATAAACTTTGTTTCTTACTATTCACCTGCTGTTTTGCCTCAGTATGATGAGAAACATGAGGTAGACCTAGTGTGCACTTCTTAAGTTCACAATAGGAGTTGAATTTTATTTTAAAACAATATTAGCTTATGAATTCACAGTTTATATTCAGTTATCTGAGCATGCAAAATAGTAAAGTGGCCAGTAAGTGAACTAAATTCTCAACAAACATACGCAAACGCCCGTACAACTGACAATAAAAACACTATTCAATTACATGTTGACGTCTTACCTGGTAGAAACATCCCCGAACCGCTCTCCGTGTCTGGTACGTCAGTAGGACTGGTGTCCGTGATGGAGGCTGTTACCAGAGTAAATAAAACTGCTGTCCACACTACTGACACGAGCATCTTTTCTGCCTAATTTATAAAGCTGCTATATAAACACTTTGACCATTCATCTCATTTTGAGAGTTTAAAGTTTGATAAAACTGGTCTAAAGAGGTTAATATTGCAATGCTAGGTGTCTACTGTTGATGTTTGGCTGCGTCTCTGCGTCACTTGTGTTCACCTTGCGAACGCCGCGCGCTTGCAGTCAGACACCTTCATCTGGATAGTATTTGCTGGAAAGGCTCCGCCCAAACATTTGCCACGGGCCAATGAGAAGTAGCATGACAAGACGTATTAACATATGAAGGACTAAAAAGTTTGAATAAAGGGGGGAAAAGTTTAGCCAAGTGTGCTGATGCTGTACTATAGTTATTTTAAACTAGAATAAGTACACTTTAAGTTTACCATTTATAGGCTATCTAAATTATGCTTACATAGATAGACAAGTGAAAGTATATTTAGGCTATATTTGTTTATTTATTTGGCCAAATATAGGCCTACTTTCACTTATCTATGATTGTTAGGACATCAACCACAATTGTAAGACTATTAATAATTATTGATGTTTTACAGTCATGGCAGTTTGATGTTATAAGTTCACTAAACTTACAAGTATACTCAGTGGTGAAAAGAGTACTAAAAAATCATACTTAGGTAAAAGTACCATTACTTGCCCAAAAATGTAGTGCAAGTAGAGTAAAAGTATTTATTGTAAATATTATTTAAAGTAGAGGTAAAAAGTAGCCCCTTTAAAAGTACTCGAGTATTAAATAATGAGTGTTGCACTGTGAAAAGTTAATGCGTTAACATGCAGTTTGTGCAGGGGTGTAACATTCTGTGGTGCATTTAGTGATCTTTCCATATTTGTTTGTTCCTTCCAGCCTTCCTTTCATTGATGTTTGTTCTGTCCTTCCTTCCTTCCTTCCTTTCTTTCCTTCCTTCATTCATTTATTAATCCGTTTGTTTGTTTCTTCCTTCATTCATCTGTTTCTTCCTTCCTTTGTTCCTTCCTCCCTCCCTCCCTCCCTCCCTCCATCCATCCATCCATCCATCCATCCATCCATCCATCCATCCATCCATCCATCCATCCATCCATTCATTCATTCATTCATTCATTCATTCATTCATTTATTCATTCGTTCGTTCATTTGTTTGTTCTTTCATATTTTTGTTCTTTTCTTTATTGGGTCCTTTGTTCATTAATTCATTCGTTCGTTCGTTCCATCCTTCCTTCCTTTGTTCAGTCCTTCCTTGAATCGTCTCTTCAATCGTTAGCTCATTCATTCGTTCACTCTCTCATTCATTTGTTTGTTCGTTCATATTTTTGTTATTTCCTTCATTGGGTCCCTTGTTCATTCATTCATTCATTCATTCATTCATTCATTCATTCATTCATTCATTCATTCATTCATTCATTCATTCATTCATTCGTTTGTTCCTTCATTTATTTGTTTCCTTCCTCATTCCTTCCTCCCTCCTTTCATTTATTCATTCTTTCCATTGTTCCTTCCTTCCTTAGTTTGTTGAGTCCTTACTTGAATCCTTCCTTCATCATTTGGTCCTTCCTTCGTTCCTCTCTTCATTCGCTCATTCAGTCATTCGTTCGCTCTCTCATTTATTCACTCGATTATTCATTCATTCATTCATTTATTCGTTCATATTTTTGTTCTTTTCTTCTCTAGGTTCCTTGTTCATTCATTCCTTTGTTTGTTTCTTCATTCCTTTGTTCGTTCCTTACTTCCTTCATACATTTGTTTTTTTTCCTTCATTCCTTCCTCCCACCCTTCAATCATTCAATTATTCATTCGTTTGTTCGTTCATATTTTTGTCCCTTTCTTCATAAGGTCCTTTATTCATTCGTTCCGTCCATCCTCCCTTTCTTAGTTTGTTCAGTAGTTCCCTTAAATCCTTCCTAAATTAGTTTAGTCCTTCCTTCGTTTAGTCCTTTCCTTTCATTCTTCTTTTATTCCATTTAGTGATTGATTAAGGTTGTTTGGTGATTTCAGTCATCATATAGACGCCATCCTTCATATTCTCATCAGTGACATGCAGTCTGTAAAACGTCTCTGGGTCATTGCTTGTAAAGATTTCGGACCATCTTCTTCGACATTTTTAATGTTTCCAAAAGGCTTGCTGCATTTATAAAGCACCCATGTATTGAGGTTGTTCAGTATGAAGTGATTTACTTTCTATGTGCGATTTGATTGGACAGGAGTTTTGTAGTTAGCCAATACCCATAGACAAAAAACACATAAAGTACTGACTACAGGTTGAAGGAAAGTAGTGGAGTAAATACCAATACAGCACTAAAAATCTACTCAAGGCAAAGTAAAAGTACACATTTTTAAAACTACTTGGTAAATTACAATTCCAGAGAAAAAATTAAATGATTATAGTAACAGGAGTATTTGTAATTTGTTACTTTACACCACTGATTATACTTGGAGTAAAAAAAAAAAAAAAAAACAAGTTGTTTAATATTAATATGGCTGCACTACAAATGAAAATGTGGAAAATGTAAACTAGCTGTGTAGTCAAAGTCTATTTAAAGGTGTATTCAATCTAGATTTTGCTGAAATTTTATGCCAAATTAAATATAACATATTTTTATGAATATTTAAATACTTATTTTAAAACTTGTAATACTTAAAAACATTAAAACCATTCCGTTTTTATCTTTAAAATAAAACAAATCTATTTTAATACATTAGTTTTAACATATAAAAATGTTTATTTTCCGGTGGGAACAAAACTATTTTGACCATTATAATTGAAACAGGCCCGTAGCCAGCCTGGTAAAAGGGGTGGTTCTTTTTTCTCAAAAAGTTTGTTTCTCAGAGATGGGTTGCGGATGGAAGGGCATTCGCTGCGTAAAAACGTGCTGGATAAGTTGCCGGTTCATTCCGCTGTGGCGACCCCGAATTAATAAAGGGACTAAGCCGACAAGAAACTGAATGAATGAATGAATGGACCAGTTTGCGGTTATAGGACTCATTTAAGCTACTATTTAGTAATGAGTACTGCTTTTTAATGACATTTTAAGCACTATTTTAGATAAAATAGATTGTCTGATGTTCATTATAACAAAAAAAAGTGCTTTGAAAATTCATGTATAACAACAATAGCCAAACACTCATCCATGATCCGTGATTTACAATCAAAAGATACTTGTATCATATTTTGTTCTTTTTAAAAACAATACAGAAGCAAAAGATGACCATCAGGTTGTGTTTTCTTGCACAGCTGGATGTTGGACTCATGAAAAATAACTGTGTGCAACTGGACAAAATTGATTGGCTGAAGTTACACTGAAGTGACAGCCGACAGAGAATTCCACCCGGTCTTCAAACCTTTTTCAATGGGTTATTTTCACTATTTATAATGGCATAACAGTCAGTGAGGGGTGGGTCTTTCCAATCATCCAAACCCTGGATGACTACGGACCTGTGATAAATTCTCCTTAGTCCATTACACAAACATATCTGATTATAAAAGATTAAAGAAAGGCAACAGATTTTATTTGCAAGTTTTATTTCCATATATCTCTCAATCCAGTGATGCTATTTTTTTTTTCAATACAAAATGTATATGGTGGAAATGATAAGACTGATAAGAGTCAATGAGCAGAAATATATGGCATCATAGATCGATTGTTAGATCACAGTCATCCCTATGCATCGCTCCAATGTGTTCGACAACTCTTTTACAACAAACTGAGACGTGAAGTATCTTCTAATGTTCTCCCATTTATCCAGGGCTGTGTTTCAAAGAATATTTCTGACGAAAAATAAAAAGATTTTTAAAAAAGTCAACAGCCAATTAACTCCTGATAGAAAAACATGGATGAAGGTATACAATTTCCTACATGCACATATGTCATCATAACATGCAAACATGACATCATCCAAAAAGATTAGCCACAGGTCAACAGCACACAGAGACAAACTAGTGCTGTAATAAATTTGGCACCTGGTATATATATATTTTTTTTCTTCTTTTTTTTTCTTTTATCTTAAGAGAAAAGGTGGTGTTTAAATTAAGGGAAGTCTATTAGGTTCACAACAATCATCTCCATCCCAAAAACAAGGAAATGGTGGCCAAGGGCAGTTTACTACTACATCACATACTGTAAAAAAATAAATCAAATGTCTTTACAATAACCATCTGTTCAAAGACATAATACAACATCGGTTCACCTCTTAGTGCAACCAGTACAAATATCACTATATTCTCTTTTATACCTTCAGAGGGCAGATCGATAGAAAGCATAATGCATCATTCAATAGAATCTGGCATTTTTAGGTGAGCTAAACACATCCTGTAAATCGGTGAATTGGTCCCACTGGTGCTAAAGCTGGAGTGTGTTGAGTGCAGGTAAAGCTACAGGATGAGGAGCAGTCCTAAAGTGTCATTTTGTTGCATAGCCCTACTGTACTTCAACAGTTAACCTTTACCTGCACAAACTACAGAGCACAACAGATTCCACAGCTGAAGGCTTAGTTCATTTTTTGGAACTGGAAAACTACCAACAATAGTATCATGACTGTTGAAATCCGTAAGCAATAGTTTATGCATAATGTGTTCAAGGATGACTAATAATGCCTAGTGAAGAATTGTATATGTAGACTGAAATTTCATTGCAACCGCTTAGCAGATTTTAAGCATATTTCAAGAGTTATATTTATTCTACAACAATTTAAAACTCCCCACATAGAAATCTGATATATGGTAATGTTAGCAAATGACTAAATATTTATATGACATGCTAGTTCATATTTGGATTTCACATATACAAAATTGTCATCTATGCAACATATATATAGTTGAAGTCAAAATTATTAGCCCCCATTCTTTTTTTTAATTTCCCAAATGATGTTTAACAGAGCAAAAAAAAAAAAAAAAAAAGAACAAAAAAGAAAGAAAAATAATTCACTTATTGTCTGATAATATTTTTTTCTTCGAGAGAAAGTCTTATTTGTTTTATTTCAGCCAGAATAAAAACAGTTTTTATTTTTTAAAAGCCATTTAAGGTTAAAATTATTAGCCCCTTTAAGCTATTTTTTTTCTTCTACAGTCTACAGAACAAACCATCGTTATTCAGTAACTTGCCTAATTACCCTAACCTGCCCAGTTAACCTAATTAAGCTTTTAAATGTCACTTTAAGCTGTAGAGAAGTGTCTTGAAAAATATCTAGTAAAAAATTATTTACTGTCTTTATGCAAAGATAATATAAATCAGTTATTAGAAATTAAACATTAAAAGAATTATGTTTAGGAATGTGTTAAAAAAAATCTGCTCTCCGTTAAACAGATATTTGGGTATTGAAGTCGGAATTATTATAACATAATAGTTTTAAAATAGTTATAAAAATATAGCTTAAAGGGACTAACAATTTTGACAGTAATTTTTTTTAATTAAAAAAAATAAAAAGAAAAGAAAAATTAAAAATTAAAAACTGCTTTTATTCCATCCTAAATAAAACAAATAAGACTTTCTTACACATCCATACACACCCATTCACACACATACACTACAGACAATTTAGCCTACCCAATTCATCTATACCACATGTCTTTGGACTTGTGGGGGAAGCCGAAGCACCCATATAGGAAACCAATGCAGACACGGAGAGAACATGCAAACTCCTCAGATATTTTCTATACTGTACTGTATATAAATCTTAAACATGAACTTGAATGTCAGCTATGTAATTGTCATGTATTCCATCCACAATCTGATTCATGTAACAGATTTCTACATGGGACTTAGATATTTGATAAAGATCACAGATCAAAATTAAAGAGTATTTCAGAAACCTCCCAGCTATTTGTGTTAATCAGAGGTAATTATTCTTTATTCATTACGTTATTTTATCTACATAGCTTTAGTAACATTTTGTGCCTCTGACCAAATCATCTAATGTTTGCTTTAGGAGGATTCATTTATTTATTTTTTTTGCTTCAAATACTTCTTAATTAATTAATTTTCGTTTTTATGAAGTCAATTAATGAAAAGGTACTTTCCAAACTAATATAATGTAGCTATAATTTGGGAAACCACTGTTGCGCTCTATTCTGGGTTCACTTTTAAAAATACCACAATCTAAGAAACCTATAAAAAAAGTCAAATTCGACAAATTGAAATCAGGGGCAGGATCAAAGTGAAATCCACCTTTTCAGAAAAACTGAGAATCTTTTTTAACATCAGAAACATTGCAATATATTACCAACTGTGCAAATATTACATATTCTTCATCTCATTTAGGTCACACTCAAACCCTTTGTACGGTGAATAAGATACAAGAGTAAGCCATCGAAGCGCATTAATACATTTCACCTTCATCCTCTAACCAAACACTGGAAGAGAAAGGCATGAGCCCACCATATGCCCTGTGGAAACAACACTGACACCAATAGCAACCAACAAACACAACATTCTAACATCCTTTCAGTCCTCTAGAAATCAATCGCAATTCCCATATTTTTAAATATATCATCAATTTTCCCCTGAATTGTTTCAGTAAAACACGCTGAAAAGACCAACATCGTTAACATCCACTTAATCTATCCTTACAATGCTACACTCTTTGTTTTGTGCAACCTCCTTCTTCAAATACATGCCTAAATACATTTAGGAAACAAATATCAGTGACATTTAGCCTACAGCGAACAGCATCAGTTCATTGCCTCAATAGGTCAAAATGCTTTGTAATGCATCGTGCACCAATTTGGCAATAAAATTTAGGCACTTGGTATCTTACCTCTTGAGAGTAAGAAAAGGATTAGACCTTATGTAATGTCCAGCTACACTCATTTACAAGGTACAAAATGGAACACTGTGAAAAGATATTCGATCTAATGCAGTCTGATAGAAAAGGGAGTTCAATTTGGCCTTTTTTTTTAGGTAGGTGGGAGTAGACTGACTATTTCAGAATTATCTAGAGTTACAGCAGTGTGCAAACCTTAAGGCTGTGTGCCCACCAAAGTCTTTTTTAGCAATTTAGCAAGCTGACCAGACCACCACTTAGCTGCTTAGCTGGTCTCTGAGCATTATTGTTCATAATATTATTATGGTAATCTGGGGGATTTCATGTGGTACAAATACGGAGACTCTTGTGACCACCGTTGTTCAGTCATACAATAGAAATATTACAGTTGATTAGTGTGGGTTTTGTCCTAACCCTCCTCCTCTGTGATTGGATGACTGAGTAAAAGTGCTACATTTTACGCAAAGTTGAACATTTGTCAACACTCGATGGCCATTAAAAATGGCAAGCACGCGACACTCAGAATGGAACAGACCACGGATGCCTCACCCATCTTGAAAAGTGAAGCCAAAATAGTTTGATCGCCCTCTAGTGGCTGGCTTCAGAATCCCAAGCTGCATATAAACAAACGAGAGCCAAATCTAACATGTAAATTAGACTTTTGCAAGAAATGCTTTGGTGGACACATGGCCTACATCCCTAGAATTCTCAATCAAAGCCTCCTGTGCAAAAAAAGTCAAAACAGCCTTTCGAACACTAACAACTAACCTTGTCCCTTTATCCCCTGCAACTGTTTCCATCATAGTTTGCATTTTTGGCCGTCTTCCTCTCTGAGGTCTGAGGTCTTGATCTCATGTGATCAACTCACCCATATGTGACCCTTCTAGAATCAGCCCTAATGAAATGAAAGCAGTGTGGTGCATCACTTGAGGCTAAACTATTCATCCTGAAACCTATCAAGACCTCAATATTGCCGCTACCTTTGTAAGCGGTGACAGACACCTGCTTCTTTCAAAACAAGAGAAGAACACCTTTCAAAACCACATACGCTCGATCATGATGGTAAACGGGCGGAAAATAGTGTAAACTGTGGACGTAACTCTTGTTTCCCTCCTGCTCTTGGGGCAAAGACGATAAAACTCATTCTAGATTGAATCATGTTAACACCAGTCATCTCTCTCAGTCTCCTGGTAGCTTCCAGACGCTCTCCCACTCAATCCCGGAGCCGCGTTCACTCCGAGGGAGTAGTGGTACCCGTTGGGGACTCCGCTCTGGCTTCGGGACAGCAGCGTAGAAGTGGCGGTCGCACCAGATGACGTGTGGGCGATGATGGCGGTAGTTCTAGGGGAGCGACCGGTGCCGTACGTGCTCAAAGCATCGTGAAAGTCTTCCGCTTCAGACAAGTGCGAGTCTTGCTGGAGGGGACCTAAGCTGGGGTCAGAGCCAATACGAGTGACAGGCACAGGGGATTGGCGGTGGACGCTACCGCTGAGTAAGGTATCGTGCTCTGACAGGCCACGACTAAGGCGAGCGGGGCAGGGCCCTGTAGATTGGGCAGTGTTGAGCTGGACCGGAGAAGAGTTGGCAGTCTTATAGGCAACAGCAGGCCGAGGGGTAAGAGGTGTCTGGGGAAGCTGTCTACGCCCGCGGCAGGGTGTGCTGGTGCCTGAGGTTTGACCCACTGAGCTTCCTTTAGCTGCGTTAATTCCCTGAAACACAGTGGAGAGGAGAAGAAAATGAATGACTCACAAGTAAACAGGAATGAGGTAAATGGAAAGCTAGTGTTTTCCCCTTTTCGATAAACTTCCAGTGGAAAGTTAAGGTGCCTATTTTCCATTGCATATGGTTACTTTTATTAAATTCAGTTTACTTTGAGTTTTTTTGTATAGACCATTTTGAGGGATGTAAACAAAAACAATGGTCCCGATGTATTTCCTGTTTTACATTTTGAATTTCTATAGCTTCTGAGAATCCAAAAGGAAGCACATATTGATAAACAATGTTATGATAGCTGTTTTAACATGATTGAATTTCCTCTTGTTACAGTTGTAAAATAGTTTGATAATAAGCAGGAAATGTGTATGGGCCAAAGACATCAACACATTGAAATGGTCTATAGTGCTCACATTACTGCATTACAATCAAATTCAAAATAGTTAAGGTTATTAGTTACTATAACTTTATTAGTTGCTAATAACTTTAACTTACTAGTAACTAATAGTTTTTAACCCTTTCACCCATGAGTTTTAAATACTCCAGCTGACCCTCCTGCGTGAGTTTTTTATTGTGACCGTGACATAGAATTCATTGTGTTCTAAGGTCCCATGGCGCGCGTGGCGTTTATCATGTGACCCACCAGCCCCAATAGTCTATGTATATATCATATTTAGTTTTTTTTTTCATATTTCTTTTTGCGCTTTTGTGTATTTATTTACAAATGTGCCAACTAAATTGTGAAATTTCTCATACTCCGATTCCCAAATATGGGATAGATACATTTTTTCTTTAAAAGAGCTTGATAATAATCGCATTATTTGTTTTAAGATGGTAACGGGCACCACCATGTTTAGTCTGCACTGAGAAGAGATCTGAGCTGCTGGATTTACCTCATGTACATCGTTTTCTACTCAAATACCTGAAAGTAAGAAACTGTTTATCTGGGAGAGGAATAGAGAAAATAATCAAGTAACAAAAACTGTTGTATTGTGCGCAAATAAAGCACATTGACCAGTTATATTGAAAAATAAATATTATTGATCTCCAGACATCCACATGTATTTTACAAACCTTAAATGGTATGTTTTGTTAGTAATTAGGTGTATTTGAATATCTGAAATCTAGAATAAATGTTATTTGTTTGAAAACATGGATAAATTGTGATTTATAACAAGCACTGCACACCTTTTCTTGTGCCTCAGCACAAGTTGTCAAATTAGATTTTCTGAGCAGTTGATGACGTGCGCTCTAATGTTAAAATCACAACAGTGTGATCGTACGCTTCAGGGACCAGCCAAGGCTAATTACACTAGCATGATCGTACACGTGAAGGGGTTAACAGCTGAATTTGTTATATATAAACATAGTTAACCTGCTGTTATATAGCATATAATTGATGTCTATGTGTACATATTCAATGAAGTGTATTTGTATTTGTAAGTGTATTTTTACAGCATCGCTGTTGTAATGTAATTAAAATCAGTTAAATAGACTTAAGCATTCATTTTGTTCTTCAAACGTAAAATGAGATGAAAAGCCGATAAAACACATGTGCCATCAGGAGCAGCAAATAATTGTTTATATTTTAAAGACAGTGTGCAGAACAATGGAATTGAATGCAGGGCTTATTGTTCATTCTGAGACCTACTTTATATTGTATCAATCAGGTAGTGAAGATCATTGATTTTTGGAGAAATCCGGTCTTAAACACATTGATTTTGTAACCACACAACAGTTCACTGGAAGCACTTAAGTACTGAGTAAACATTAAACACTGAGTAAACATTAAACATCCGTCTTCATATACCCTATTTAAGTTAGTGCGGGTAAGAGAAAGCAACTGACCTGTTTAAGCCTGTCATGTGGTTCTCCAGGAGAGGTGGATCGGCTAGGCCCGGCGGACAGGCTGTGGCCATGTTCATGGCTGCCGTAGCGGTCACAAGAGTAGTATCGCTGCTTCCTTTCTGCTGCTGAGGATGAGTGGTGCTTCCTCTCGTGCGAGCGGCCACGGTCTCGCTCCCGGGCTCGTTCCCTGGGCGTCGACTCTGTGTTTGGATCAGCTGTTGTGCAGAAAACATAATACAAATACATTAAATTTGTTTCTGTTCAAAGCTGAATTAAGTCATTTATATGAACTTTTCCCATCGTTGATACTGTTTTTCATAATTTACAACACCATTAGCTATATGTCCATACAAAGATGTGAATTAAATGTGTGCACAAAACTGGAATATCACATAAAACATTTGTGAATAAAGCACTGTTTCCATTCAGTGACGCAAAGAATACAAAACTGTCACCTCCTGATAAGTTGGCAACAAATATCAAAAAGAAGACTGGAATTTTCTGAGGTAAGAGAAGCCACTATATATAATAAATTCGTACTTGCTTACTTAGAAGACAAAATGCAATGAACGTGCCGTAGCTTTAGAAGGCGTGAGATTGCAGACGCCTTGATTGATTTGGCCCAAATGAGGAAAATTGATATGTGGACCACGTAAGTTTGGCCTGTCTTGACCCGCATTTAAAATACATTAAATACATTTTTAAGTAAAGAAAAAATTCTATCAATCAGGTTGCTTTGAGAAAAAGCATAATGGGCATAAAGGGTGCATAATGTGCAATGCTTTATGGGTTTACCAATTTCATTGCAATCGTGATACACCAACCTATCTGGCCCAGTTAAGGCCTACTTATGAGTTATTAATTTGGTTGAGACTTCACCCAGATATGGTCCATGTTTGGCCCTTGTCTGTAAGCTAAACTTGAAACAGTCTCATATTTTAAAAGAGAGATATGAAGATGTTTTTTTCCCTCATTAAATGTAGATTTTTTTGCAGTTGCAGAATGCTTAACGTAAAAACATGATTTATGAATCATCAATACTTAATGTAAAAACATGATGTCCAGCTTTAGTTATACCCATAAATCATGTTTTTTTTGCAATTGTACATTTCAATGCATATTAAACATAAAACACAATATCTCTTAAAATGGAGTTATTCCTTTTTGCAAATGAACTCTTCATTTACATCCTGCTGCTTCCCCGTAACAGAATTCTGGAGTTTTTGACCAGTATGTAAAGAAAAATACAAATTACAAAATACTACTATATTTTAAATACATATTTGTAATACACATATTATAAATATTGTCCATCCCCGACTGAATACAAATGCAATTAAATGTTATAGAAGGAAATGTTGAATTACCAAAGAATTATAGAAGTGTACTGTATGACTGTGCAAGTTTCATCAGTGTTAGTGAACTCTATCTACTTAGTTTAAATTATTTTTTATAATTGTTCTAAAACTGATCAGGATGTAGTCTCAGAAAAATGGGATTTTTTTACATTTTATTTTGTTTCTTGAAACATACAAGTGTTCAACAACCAAAAGTGTTGATTAAAATACAATTAAACTAGATAAAATGTTTTTCTTCATGTTTCAAAATTGCTTATGCTGACTTTTTTTCAAAAGTTGGAAGGGAAGAGTTACATTTTATGTTATGCACCTTGATTTCTCCTTTTCTTTTTTCCATGATCATGAATTTTTAAGGTAACACTTTATTTTAATGGTCCATTTGAGTATTAGTAGACTACTTTATATCTGCTTAAATTTTGCTGATACTGCTGCTTTAACAAACATTTAACTGACTATAAGAAACTTTGCAAGTACATGTCATCTTGCAAGAACCCTAACCCTAAACCCAACCTAACAGTCTACAAATATTCTACTGAGAATTAGTTGGCATGTGGACGCAATGAAACTTAAATTCAACAAACTGACCATCACAATAAAGTGTAACCAAATTCAAAACTAAATTATTAAAATCTTATTTTCCCAGTTTAATCCTCTCCAAAGGAAGTAAATAATAAAGGGTGTCCATGAATTTTAATAAAACCAGAATGTGTTTGTTTACACATTTCGGTTTGATTAAAATGATTAAATATGAATGTCTCATTTTCTCTGCTTACAATCACCTCCAACGGTGTCAATAAATAAATGCACTAGGGTCTTTGAATTGGGTGGCAAACACACTGCCCAAAACTAACCAAAACACCAGAGAGCACTTACATCTTACATATCACAACAACCAGAACCTTGTGTGTGTGTGTGTGCTTGTGTGTGTGTTGTGTGAGCCCTGCTGTTTGGTGCTGTTGTGATCTTTGACTACAAAGAAACAAAAACACGTAGAGGAAGATGTATGTTGGTGTCTGCATGTGTTTGAAATCCGAGTACAAACACACCCAAGCAAAAATGAGCTTTCAGGGGACTGATGTATTGCTCCTGTTTCAACTCAGTCAAAGCTGACTGATCTATTAACAGCAGAACCACTCTGGCTGAGAAACATGTTTACGTTTTTGTGTTTTTGCTGAGAATGAGAAGAGCAGAAAAAGAAAGAGTAGGAGTTCTGTAGTAAAGAATTGACAGGTGGTTCGTTTTCTCGTAAGTAACCGAGAGCTGCTCTTTTCGATTGCAGGCTTTCCGAGTAATGGGAAACTGGCCAAAAAAAGAGATCAATCCATTCAAAAGCACATTTTCTAGCATTGGTTTGTAAGTCGCGCTTTCAAAGAGAGAGGCTGACAAAGTAAATCCTACACCAAAGCGCTTTGGAGAGCAATAAAGAGTCTTTTCCTCGATAACTTGATCACTATAATCCTTAAAAGAATTTACATCACTGTGCTAAGCGAAAGAAGCTGGGATTTTCAAGTACTCTATTTTTCTTCAAAATCTTTAAAGATTTACCACACACCTCCTTTTAGTACTTGTGGCAAAAATTCCTGCTATTATGTTGTCTAAATTGTGGTCAAATGTTTGCAACATACATATTTTTTAAGGAGTTTTTCACAGTTTCCAAATATCAATCAGCACCACTTTTTTCAATATAGATTTTAAAGGGACAGTTCACCCAAAAATCTAAATGTACCATCTATTTATTAAACAAACTTTTTAGATGAAAAAAAAAAGACATTTTGAGAAAGCTGAAAATAAACACGTTGGAAGTCAATGGCCAAATGCTTCCCAGCAATCTTCGAAATATCTTCTTTTGTATTTAACAGAACAAAGAAAGCCATACCGGTTTGGAACAAGTGAAGACTAAACATCCAATCAGCTTATTACAATGATTTCAGTAGGATCATGTGAAACTGAATACTGCAGTAATGATGCTAAAAAATTTGCGCTGTCAACATTGTAATAAATGTATTTTTTATAGCATACTGAAATAAAACAGTTAATTTAAAATGAACCACAGTTTATAATATTGCAGTTTTTGCTTTAATCAAATAAACATACCCTAGGTGAGAAAAAAAAACCCCTCATAAGACATTGCAAAACTTGTGACCCTTTCTGTGTTTAAAAAAAAGGCCACCTTTAATCTCTTTGATATTCATGCGCTCTACAATATTCACTATTTCCTATCATACAGAAGTCCTTATGAGCAAAAATAGTGAATGGAAAATGCAAATCAAGCTATAATAATATTATAAAATTAATAATAATATAATTACAATAATAATAATATTGTATTAACATAATAATACACTTAAAAAGCTTTTATTTAAAAGGTCACACTTTATACTAAGGTGCAATTCTTACTATTGTTAAACCATTACCTACAGATTTTGCCTGAATAAACTCCTAATTTGCTGCTTATTAAAAGTTTTTAAGGTAGTAGCTTTAGGCATTAGGTAGCATTAGGGATGTAAAATAATATCATACAAAAAATTTACCTCATTAGTGCTGATATACAGCCAATATCTTAATAAAAGGCATGTAATAATCTACTAGCTATTAGCGAGATTTGGTGCTTAAACTAAAAGTGTTACATTCTTCTTTCTTGTTGTGTGCACCTAAAAATGCATTGCCACACTTGCATTTGCAAATGCATTCTGCAACACTTTAGTTTGAGTACCAATTCCCACTATTAAGGGACAGTTTACACAAAAATAAGAATGTACTCACTCTTTACTCTCCCTCAAGTTGTTTTAAACTTTTATTAGCTTTTTCACTGCATTGAACACAAAAGAAGATATTTTGACGAATGATAAAAACCAGTAACCTTTGACTTACAAAGGAGGAAAAACAAATACTATGGAAGTCAATGGTTACAGGTTTAAAACATCTTTCAAAACATCTTCTTTTGTGTTCAACGGATGAAAAAAACATCACAAAGGTTTGAATCAAGTAAAGGGTGAGTAAATGGTGACTGAATTTAAATTTTTGGGTGATATTGGCTCTTTATTACACTTAAAAAAAAAAAAGATTTACTGGATTTACAACATTTTTTAATGTATGTGGTTGCAAACAATTTATTTGACCTGAACTGAAACAAACCAATTAAGTTGACCATTACTATACTTGATTTTTTTGTTTAAATTCAGCCTATATAAATTTTTTGCAACCTCTTAACTTAAAAAATTAAGTTATGCCATTTCAGTGTAGTTATTATAAAGTAGGATCTTATTCTACATCCCTCAATACCTAAACCCAACTACTACATTACTAAACTATTGAGAAGCAGCAAATTAGTACACCACGTGACAAAATGTCTTGTCATCTAAAATAGTTTTAGGAAGAACAAATAATAACTTGATCTCTAGTTGATCATTTGGTATCAGAAGTGGCCTTTTATGAAAGGCAAAGGCCCCTAGATTACTTATGTTTTACCAAAATAAAATATGATCATGCCTTGATTTTTGATTATTTAATTTAGACAGTAAGGTCTGACTTTGCTGAGAAAAAAGTCACTAAACAGAAATAATGTACAGTATAGAGTATAAAGTCATGGTGCAGTGGAAAAAGAATGAATATTGTGTGTGACTCCAATGATCTCAGACGACTGTATCAATACATCTCTGCAAAGACTCAAATAACTCAAAAAGTCATCTGGAATGGCAAAGAAAGCGTTCTTGCAGGACTCCTAAAGTTCATCGAAATTCTTTGGATTACCCAGACATGCTCAACAATCTTCATGTCTGGTGATTGGACTGGTCAACCCTAAAGCACCTTGATCTTCCTTGCTTTCAGGAACTTTGATGTGGAGGCTGAAATATGAGGAGCGCTATCCTGCTAAAGAATTTGTCCTCTCTCTACAGATCTTTTGTACAGCCCCATACTGAATGTAACCCCAAACCATGAATTTTCCTTTACCAAACTTGACTTATTTCTGTAAAAATCTTAGGTCCATGTGGTTTCCAATAGGTCTTCTGCAGTATTTGTGAAGATCGAGAGGGCGTTCAACAGATGATTCATCAGAAAAATCTATCTTTAGCCACTTTTCCAAATGATCAACTAGAAGTCAAGTTATAATTTTTTGCTCTTACAACTGTGATCAGTTCGACAAGATCAACAAAACTTTTGTCAGGTAGTGAACTTTATCTAGCTAAAAGTCTCAGTGATAAAAATAAAGAATGGCCATTTATTTGGCTTGATTTTTGCAAACGAAGCTGACCTGCAGGTGGCGGCTGCTCCTCGCTGATGGCTCGATCCAGTGACTTGTGCTTCTTGTCTCTGCGTCTCTGACAGCGATGATGATGGTGGTGATGATGATGGTGGACTCTCTCTCTCTCTCTGTCCTGAGCGAAAGTCTGGCTCGGGCTCATCCTGGGTCTCTCCAGGTCGTATTCGCTCAGGTTGACCTCTCGCGCACCTCTTTGCGGAGTCAGCGAGGATGTGGATCGCCGCATGGGACTCACATCTGCAATTGGCTGGATTGTAAATATAAAGCCAGTTAATACAGTTAAAGTCTGAATTATTAGCCCTCCTGAATTATTAGCCCCCCTGTATATTTTTTCCCTAAACATAATAGTTTAATAACCCATTTTTTATTACCAATTTATTTTATCTTTGCCATGATGACAGTAAATAAAATGTGACTAGATATTTTTTTAAGATACTAGTATTCAGCTTAAAGTGATATTTAAAGGCTTAACTAGGTTAATTAGGCAAGTTGGGGTAACTAAGCAAGTTATTTTATAATAATGAGTTTTTCTGACTATCAGAAAAAAAAATTGCTTAAGGAGGCTAATAATAATGACCCTAAAATGATTTTAAAAATTAAAATAAGATTTTAGTTTACCCAAAATAAAACAAATGAGACTTTCTCCAGAAGAAAACAATATTACAGGAAAGACTGTGGAAAATTCCCTGCTCTGTTAAACATCATTTGAGAAATATTTGAAAAAGAAAAACAAATTTACAGGAGGGCAAATAATTTTGACTTCAACTCTATGTAAAAAAACGTTGAAGAGGTTAGAGTACAGGAGAAGACACAAATCTATCACATACAAGAGTCTCAGAGCACTAGATTTGTCACAACAGACGCACAACACCGGCTGAGCATGAAAACACACTTCCGCTGAAGGGCGACGTTCAGCCGCTCCATCGGAGAACAGTGGAGCACCGTCACGCTCGATGCAAACACTCGGCTGCCTGAATGCTGTCATCGAATGGCTTCTTACACACATACTGGACAACTGGAATAGTTGCTGAATGAACTATCCAGAGTCAAGCAGCAGCCACTGACCGCTGAAGAGTCACTGGCGCCTTTTCATGATACTTTGATGTAATTTTTTAAATAAAGGTACCAGTAAGCACATTAACTAACTAACTAAAATAAATCAATAAATTAAATTTAATATTTTTTTAATAAATTAAAAAATTAAATCACATTTAAAAATGTTATTAAATTTAAAAAAGAATTACAAATATTTATAAAAAAAATAATCAAATTAAATTACAGTTTTGAATGGCATTGAATAATGTTTTTGATTCTACAAATAACCATTTTTCATTGTGTGGAGAATTTTTTTTTACAATTTAACAAAACTTTTCTACTATAAAAAATCTTGATCACACTTTACAATAAGGTTTCATTAGTTAATTTAGTTAATAACATGAACTTATCATGAACAGTACTTGTACAGCATTTATTAATCATAGTTCAACATTTTCTAATGCATTATTAAAATCCAAAATTATGCTTGCTAACAATAGTTAATGCACTGTAACTTAGCATGAACAATAACCAACTTTATTTTATTAACTACCATTACCAAAGATGAATAAATTCTACAATTAATGTATTGTTCATTGCATGGTCAAGTTAGCAAATACATTAACTAAGATTAACAACAATATTGTAAAGTGTTACCAGAACATTTGAAGAATGTCAAAGGTTCTTGATTGAGCCATGCATTAATAAAGAAACTCTAATTTTAAGAGTGCATACAGTGTTTTTATAGACACAAAATGCCAGACTCTTCAGAGAATCTGTGACCACTGCTTGATGATGACTGGAGTTTCTAAGCTTTTAAGTCTTCTACATATACTCACTAGTGCCGCCCAGTGGCATAAGATTTCATAATTTCTAAGAAGCAGTGCGTCCTCTCTTCTCATATCTGAAACAGCTTGAAGAGTTTTGTGATTGGTTCAAATTGACAGATCACTAAAACCTTTTAGAATCAATCCAAAGAATGTGGAATATTAGGTTTTCGGTGATTAATAAGATTTATGTATTCATATTATTTTACTCTGTATTTTATGGTTTGATCTGCTTTCCTGCACTCAAGAAAATATGTAGTTGCTTGTTCAAACTACTTAATTAAAATAAGATAAGAATAAATATCAATTTCATTTGCACAACTTATTTGTTTTATGTTTAATCCAATTAATTGATTTGAGTTGAGACAACATACATAAATTGTGTGGAACCCCGCATTTTTGCAGTTTGTGTGTATTATTTTGTCATTTTTTTTAACTAATCATCTTTGGCTGACATATTAATAGAAGTCTATCATATCTACGCTTCTATCAGTGCATGTTTTATTAGGTTGGTTTGGGTTTTTGTCTGTAAATCATCAACCCAACCTGGTAACACAGATCAAATTATACTAAAAGGGTTAGTTCACCCAAAAATTAAATTATTTCATTTACACTCCCACCATTTGTTTTAAATGTTTATGAGTATTCTGTCGAAATCACAAAAAGAAGGTATTTTGAAGAATGCTGTTGCCCGTTAAATTCAACAGTGAAAAAAGAATGCTAAAAAGTCAATGAGTTCTGTTTTAACGGTCTAGGAGCAATGTCTAAAGGGCATGATGCAAAAGCATTAAGGGTGTACACGAATTCACTTTTGCTATTTTAAGGATGGAAAAATACGCTTTGTGCCCCGATGCATGGTCTAACAGGGTTGTGCTTATTCGCTTAATGAGATATAGGTGTGTTTTGAGTATAACATGCATTAAACCAATCAGAGTCTCATCTCCCATTCCCTTTAAGAGTCAGTTGTGTTGCGCCATGGTACATTTACTATTTACATGGCGGACTTTGTAAGTGTAACAACGGAATGCTTTACTAGTGAGAAAACAGTTAAACTGACCATCTGCCACGTGAGGATAAAGAACGAGCCTCTTTTCTTTCTCTTTACCTTACTTTTACTCTTTACTCCTTTACTTTCGTGGTTAAGGAAACAGTGTTGTACGCACTCTGCTGAAGACAACTATTAACATTTCATTTGTTAAGGGCAAAGATTTGTTTCAAAACTATTTCTAAATTCAGTTCTAATTTCCAGCAAATGAATAAATGAACAATAATAACAAAGTCTGGTAGAAAACAAACATCATATTCTTATGCCCCATATGGTGATGCATACATCTTCAAAACCCGACAGTTGGACAAATCTAAACTTGTATGCATAAAATAAATAATACTACTAATAATAATAATAATGTTATACAAATGCAAATTGTCATGAATAAACAAAAAAAATTCCCCCCGAGACGAGGCATGGAGGTAGTGGTTTTTAAAGTTATGTAGAAAATAATCATTTTTGTAACATAATAATCCTATAATTTTTTTTCATATGTAAAGATATTTGTGTATTGCTGTACATCCTGTGTGTATGCTTTGGACCTGCATAGGTGCATAACTAACATGGTCTGTGCTGGACTTTAGACTAGCTTTTAGTTGGTCAGTGGCGCGGTCTATTTCAGTTTCTCAAAATAGAAACACGCCAACAATATGCAACAAACACACCTTCTTTTTAGACTAGCACACCCACGAGTCCACAAAGTGGTGCAAATGGATTTGCTATTTAAACAACGTGGTGCAAATCATGGAAGCTACTGTTGCGCTGGTCTGAAAATAGCAACAAATCGCACCAAACACGTTTTGCACTTTATTGCGCCGGGTGTATGATAGAGCCCAACATGTACCACCTACACACAGAAACAAAGGTGTGCGAGCTGTCACTGGGGTGATACCTTTTCAAAAGGTAAACATTTGTACTTAAAGGGTCCATCTTGGTAACTTAAAAGTATATATTAGTACCTAAAACTTTTAAGAGGAACACTTTTGTACTTTTTAGGTACTAATATGTACCCTTGAGGTATTAATATGGACCTTTTAGGAACAAATTTTCACCTTTTGAAAAGGTACCACCCCAGTGACAGCTCACATAGCTTTATTTCTGAGCGATACAAGCATTCATCAAAATAGCTTCTTTTGTGTTTACCAGGGTTTGTGACAAATGATTCGTGTCAGTAAACGAATTTTCATTTTTAGGTGAACTATACTCTTAAAATGGCTGCTAAAAGCTTCAGTTCAGCTTTACCATGACAGAAATAAATAATACTTAAACAGATTTTTCAAATTGAACTTATTTACAAATGTAAGTATATTAAATATGAATTCTGCTGCATTTATCAGCAAATAAATGCACCCTTGTTGTTCAAAAAACATCAAAAACACACTTTTTAACAGATGTGTTTCTATTAATGTATGTAGCTGAAGCATATGTGAAGAAAGGACTGCACTAACATAAAATCAAAAGGACACACAACCTACTAAATGAAACACACCCATACTGTACTTACAGTTAGCACGTCACAACATTCATAATAAAATAAGCATTGCATTTTGCTCCTTGCTTTCGACAATTGCTATAACCAAACTGTGGTTAATCTATTCCATTACCACTGAAATAGCTACCCACAGTGATGACTTTTGTACAGCAGTTGTGTGTCTACCAGGCTAATATCAAGTGTGTACACTTATCGACTCTAAAAGAGCTGGAATGGACAAAGCACACAAAAGCATAGAACATAGAGATGGAGTGGCTGGCAGAGATAGAGAGAGAGAGAGAGCGAGAAACAGACAAAAAGAGAGAGGAAGATTGCAGGTGGAACACTTGTACATACTGCTAGATACGCTCCGGCGGTGTGGCGCAAGTGGCTCCGCTGTTGGACGGGAAGAGGAAGAGGACACAAAGGTGAGGAGAGCAGGGCACACAGCTGTGGTACTCATGGAACAGTGAGACAGAGGAGAGACATCAGAGTAAAGAACCAATGATTGGTGGATTGGAAATGGTTTGTGCCGAAAAAACAAAAGAGTGGGCTTGATGTTAAGAGAAAGCTGGAGAGAAAGAAGAGACAAAGACAAAGACAAGACTAGACAAGACATTATAACAAGGACGCTGGACACCGTGTGAGTCCTTTAGCGATGTAGCAAAATACCAAATCAACTGAAAACAAGGATGTACATGAATAAATTCACAGTTAAAAAGGAACATCAAATCATTACATTAGTTAAAGAGGGGGGAAAATGAATGTAAAACAAGTAAAAAACAAAGGCACATCCATGTCATTGCTGTTGCAATAAAATAAACTTGTTTTCATAATTTAAAACAGTTTAAGTTGCTGTTTACGGCATTAACAAATCCCTAACAAAGGTCACACTTTATTTTGATGATCCGTTTGTTGAATTTAAGTTACATTGCATCTACATGCCAACTATTTCTCATTAGATTATTTGTAGATTGTTAGGTTGGGGATAGGGTTGAAGTTAGAGTTAGAGTAAGTTGACATGTACTTGCAGTGTTTCTTATAGTCAGGTAAATGTCTGTTGAAAGAGCAGTATCAACAGATATTAAGCAGACAGTCAACTAATACTCATATGGACCATCAAAATAAAGTGTTACCTTAACTAACACTAATTAGCTGTTTATTAATAGGTAGTTTTGTAGAAGTTGGGTTTAGGTCTTAGGTAGAATTAGGGATGTAGAATAAGATCATACTTTAAACTGCTAATGAACAATTAATATCTTAATAATAGGTAAGTAATAAGCTAGTAGTTTATAGCATGAATTATGACCTAAACTAAAGTGTTACCATAATTTTGGTTTTGGCTTTGCAAACTACTAATGACATTTATTCTATGTAAAAATAAAATGTTTTTATTTAGAGCAGAAAATGACAATTGGTTTGAAGATGAATTTTTTTTTTGTTTATGTTAAATTTTAACTTCAAAAAAATTAAGCTACCTCAATTTTTTTAATTGTGTATACTGTTGAGGTCCACTAATAATGTTATCAAGATTTCACATTTAAAAAACATCAGCGGTTATAAGTAATTTGACTCATTTTGTGCTGTTTTTGAGCCCTCGTCCAATCACTATGTTTCAATGGGCGTAGCAGTCTGCACGGCTGTGATGCTCTGACAGTTCTGCATATTACCAGGCCTGAACAGTTGGTAAAGTCAAAGTATTGATCTTTTGTAAAGGCAGGGCTTATCCACCCTATTACATCATATAGCAATGGAGTTGTCACGATACTGGAATTTAATACCAATCTGTACAGAAATTTTAAAAACGCCCGTTTCCCGCGAACATTTAAGCCAGTGGTCACCAAACTTGTTCATGGAGGGCCGGTGTCCTGCAGATTTTAGCTCCAACCCTAATCAAAAACACCTGAACTAGCTAATCAAGCTCTTACTAGGTATACTGGAAACACCCAGGCAGGTGTGTTGAGGCAAGCTGGAGCTAAACCATGCAGGGACACTGGCCCTCCAGGAACGAGATTGGTGACCCCTGATTTAAGCGATATGAAGCACACAGCTGATTTGCCATTGTGTTCACCTGCTCAACAGAAATGACTGTGGCTGTGAAGGTCATCAGTTCACTGAACTCACTGCTGTTACTGCATGCAACCACATATACAGGGACACTGGAGCGCTCCTATGTCAGCTTATAGACAAACCGGCTGATCAATGTGACTTTGAAATGCTCCAGTGTCCCTGCATCTGTTGTTACACGCAGTAAACAGCGGTGAGTTCAGGGAACTGATGACCTTCACGGCCAATCACAGTCATTTCTGTTGAGCTCATGAACACAATGGCAAATCACTCTGTTTAAAAATGTGCTCCTCTGCGCTTAGATGTTGGCGAAAAATGGATGTTTTGGTACCGATTGGTATCGAATTCCAGTATTGTGACAAACCTATAACAGAAGATTTTATTTACAGTCATTTTGTCAAACTTCCTTCAATAGAAGTTGTTTTTAAAGTAACAACAAACCTTTGAGCTATGAAATTTATGTGTTTTTATACTGTGACCTCTTTTATGTCAAAATATTAGGGAAATTTTGGTTTCTCAGTTCATGACCCCTTTATGAAATCAATATTTTAGTGGAATAACCCAGATTTTTAAATCACAATTAAATATTATTTTCTTTCTTTTTGGGCAAATTATTATTTTAAAAAAGGAGACTTTTTATAGTGTCTCTACTCTCGTCCTTTCTCCAAGACTCAATTGGTTTAAAAATGAATAAATAAATGTGTCTCAGTGGAGAATGGTTTATACAGTAAATTAACCTCTTCTGACATCCACCAATTCACTTGCTTGAATTCTTCAGCATTCATTAATGCTTCCATTCATCCATTCTCTCATCCAGCTGCCCATTCACTCCTCCTCCAACTATCTGTGCGCTGTCATCCTCCAGCTGCCTCTTTCTTTGCAGAAATTCATTTAGTGTGAATAAGAAACAAAGGCTCTACATTCAACCCCAAACTCCCAGCAGAATGACCTCCTGTGGGCAATCTTTCATGGACTGGAGAAGTTTACCTGGAAGCCAGCATTCAGTCTGGGCATAGAGGCAGCTCTGCCATGACCCTCCAGCACATGATACCCGCCAACATCCGAATCATTCTCCATGTCAGTCATTTCTACTAGTTCCTAAAAAACATGTAGAGCGAGACAGATAACAAATAGACTGTTATAACATCATTCTGTACACGTAGCCCTATATACATTTCAGGAGATTGTAAATTTTGTCGCCAGAAGTACGTATGGCTGCATTCTGTCTTAAAAACGAACATTATGTCTTTATGATCTTTGCACGTTTACCAGCTGACCGATTACCTCCATATGCACGGCTTTCCCGCTGTTACCAGTTTGTCCAGTTAGCTTGCCATGTACGTCGGCAGACTTGATACGCAGAGAGGAGTAGACTATGACGACAAGGTTTAAGTCCAGCAAAAAATGGTTCCAGAAAGTGTGTAAGACAAATACAGAAGCCAAAAAATAAAAACAATTAAATAACAAGGTGAAAATGTGGTAAAATCTGAAAGCGTATTAAAAATTAGGCGAGGGCTTTTCATTTTCAGGATTGCTTTTGAAAGCAGTCGGTTGGGTTTAGGAAAGTCAGTAGGTGGGTCAATCGGTCCCTTTGAAAACACTATTGGTTGGGTTTAGGGAAGTGGGTGGGCTGGTCAATTGTTGCTTTTGAAAACACTATTGGTTGGGTTTAGGAAAGTGAGTGGGTGGGTCAATCGATGCTTCTGAAAACACTATTGGTTGGGTATAGGGAAGTAGGAGGTTCGGTCAATTAAAGCTTTTAAAAACACTATTGGTTGAATTTAGTGAAGTGGGTGGGCTGGTCAATTGGTGCTTTTGAAAACATTATTAGTAGGGTTTAGGGAAGTGGGTGTACTGGTCAATTGGTGCTTTTGAAAACACTGTTGGTTGGGTTTACTGAAGTGGGTGGGCTGGTCAATTGGTGCTTTTAAAACCCCTATTGGTTTGCTTTAAGGAAGGAGGAGAGGTCAGTCGATCAGTCAGTCAGTCATTCAGTCAGTTGACAGTCAATTGACAGCGGCTTCTGGTGGATTTCCGCGAGAACAGCAGGCACGAATGACACTCGCGAGAGAAATTTGAAATCTCAATAAAACATACACAACAGCCTCTGGTGGATTCGCGAAAACAAAAACTGCAAAAAACGTAGCTCCTGGGATGTAATTGGCGCTCTCCAGAAATGTATATGGCAGTAAGTTTTCAGAATGGGCCAAGTAATACAGGATGAGAACTGAATGTTATGTTTTTAGAAACTCAATAGCATGTTATTCAACACTAAATAATGCCATTAGTTGACATTTTGTGGCTAATTTGCAGTTTCTCTGGATTGGCTGGATTTATTAGGTATGATTTTTTAGTTTAGTGTTAATATATGTTTTGTTCTGATAATATGTCGTCCAAATATGAAACAAAGTCATTTAGAGATTTATATTTATTATCTATTTTTAATAAAAAATTATTGTGCTATGGAAATTGAGGTCTATTTCCATAACTGTACAGAGCTAAAGACAAAATGATTAGCTCTCCTGTGAATTTTTTATTAACACTTTATTTAGATGGTTTATTTGAGTATTAGTAGACTATCTGCTTAATATCTGTTGATATTAATCATCCCCAACCTAACAGTCTACTTATAATCTAATGAGAATTAGTTGGCATGTAGATGCAATGTAACTTCAATTAAGCAAACGGACCATCAAAATAAAGTGTAATCCATTTTTTACCCTTTAATGTTTTTAAAGTGAGTTTTAACAGAGCAATGCCATTTATCACAGTTTTTCCCATCAAACCCTGTGTAATTATATAAGCTAAGGTCAATATTATAAGCCCATTAAAAATGATGTTTTTATTAGCTACGGAATAAACCACTATTGTTACCTAGTAAATTGCACTTTTATCTGAATATTTAAGTTAGTTCACTAAATAACTATTAAAAATTATGACAAAGACTAAATAAACTAAAAAAAAAAAAATGTTAAAAAGTTTCTCTCCTAACAGCACTTGGAAATTATTTGAAAAAATGATATATAAATTATATATATATATATATATATATATATATATATATATATATATATATATATATATATATATATATATAGTAAATATATTAATATATATATATATATATATATATATATATATATATATATATATATATATATATAGTATATTAAATATATTAAATATATATAGTAATAAAACTTTTGGGAATTTTTTTATGATTATTATGAATTATTGCTTGACTCACAAACTGTGTCAAATATATAGTTTATTCAGATTCAAAAATTGTGTTCTGAATAGTTGCTGGTGGATGTAACGGTATTCATTTATTAAGAATAAAAAGCCACATAAACTAGTGTAAACCTGGGTTCACTGTACATTAACATAACTGTATTCATCATTAGTATGTAAATAAACAACAGTAACATATTCAATCAATTCTGCACTGTAGGTTAAATCACCTGAGATCTGTAAGTGTTTGGCACGTCTTCCGATTGACCACGTTGGATAGGCCTTCTGTTCGTTTCCTGTGTGACTTCCTGAGATGGGCCTCCCGAAGGAGACTTTTTCATGGCACTGCTCTGGCTTTGACTGAAACATGCACAAAAAACAACAACAAAACATTTTAAATCAAAGGAAGCATGATTCTATTGCTGCATCCCAAACGGTACACTATACACTTACAGAATAAACTAGCACTTATGCACTTACACACTCAATGCATTAACAATGTGAATTTAGAGTCGTCCCTATTGGAACACGACTAACTATTTTTACTAACCAGAAATTCAAACCAGATTACATTATATTATATTGATAGCTTCTCCCCTTCTGCTATGTGAGCAAAACTGAGTCCATTGTGTGCATGAAGTAACCAACATTTCACATGTTTTTAACGTTGAATAAGTGCATCATCCAGGTACTTGGAATAAGTGCACTTATTTTTAATATAATACTTCAGTATGAATGCAGTGCTTACACTGTTTACACTACAAAAGGATGTAGAATAGTGCATAAGTATGTGATTTGGGATCCACCATGTGTAGATCAGAATAGTAGAACACTCACACTGCATCCCCATTGGTCAAGTGAAAAGACGTGGGTGTGGCATCTGACTGAGGGGTGATTTCTAAATGAGAAGGAGGCGGGCCTTTTGGCACTAAAGGCTCCTGGTCATGCAGGTGTGTGAGAGGAAGCATCGGCCTGAAGAGAACACCGACTTTACTCTGAGAAGAAACACAAAACACAGAGTTTTATCCATTATTAATGACTGTTTAAGCAATTATGAATATGAATAACCCGATTAATAATAAATGTGACTATAACCTAGTGTTCATTTCAATTCATACCTGTGTGCCTGGTGCAGCTTGCTGCTGTTGGAGTCTTTTGGCTCGGTTCTGCTTATAGTAGTCGAAAATCATGAGCGCTGCATAGACCTTCCCGACAGTCAATTCGTTATCTATGAGAGGGTGAAATGGATGTTAAAGGGGTCATGAATTGAAAAATCACAATCCCCTTGATCGTTTGACACATAAGAGGTCATTGTGCTGCCCTATAAAGGCAAAGTGCAGTAACTAGACATTTTGCCCAAATTGAGTTAAAAATAAAGAGAGTTGTTGCTAGAAGGGATACAGCTGCTGCCAGAGTTATTGAGAGTTATTTATATTGAATTACCCATTAATTGGATTTTATTAACATCTACCCCAACCATTAAAGCAATTTATAAACAATAATTATTCAAGTATTTATTCATTCATTATTTTTTTTCAGCTCAGTCCCTTATTTATCAGGGGTTGCCACAGATGAATGAACCGCCAACTATTCCGGCATATGTTTTACGCAGCGGATGCCCTTCCAGCCACAACCCAATACTGGGAAACATTCATACACACTCATTCACACATATACACTATGGACATCTGAGTTTATTCAATTTACCTAGAGCACACAGACTTGGACTGGGGGGAAATCCGGAGCAACAAAACCCACACAAATATGGGAAGCACATGCAAACTCCACACAGAAATGCCAACTGGCCCACCCAGGACTCAAACCAGCGACCTTCTTGCTGTGAGGTGACAGTGCTAACCACTGAGCCGCTGTGCCAGTATACCAAGTACTGTATTTTTATATTTTTTAGTAAATTACCAGTTAAATTATAGGTCAAGGTTAACTTTATTTGTATAGCACCTTAAAACAACACGAATGTTGACCAAAGTGCTTTAGAGACATGGCAAAATAACAAACAGGACAGTATATAATACAATAAAATATTAATCTAAAAATATATATTTTTAAATCTGTACAGTCATGTGTACTAAAAATGAAAAAACAAAACTAATATTTATGTGTAATCCAAAAGGAAGACGTTGGTTTAGATAAAAAAAAAAAACACTTCGCATTTTTAATGGTAATATGTTCCAAAGTGTTGGAGTCTAGACTAAGAAAGCTCTGTCTCCTTTTGTTTTCAAGCATTTTTTATTATATTACTGTTAACAATGCTAAAAGTATGCTATATTGAAGTGAGTATCCGCAGCTGTATCCCATCTAGACTTTACCCTAAAATAGGCTTGTCTTGTTACATAGTATTCTAGTTCAGTCACCATAAAAACCAAGCTGGTGTAAAAATAGAAAGACAGTATGTTCAGTTTCAGTGTCTGCGTAGATACTGCACTTTGCCTTTATAGGGCAGTGTGCTGCGTACTACACAATGCTAATCAGCCAAAACAACAAGTTGTAATAGAACAACAAGTTTAAAAACTGACATAAAATAGCTTGCTACATCTTAAACATTGTGATTTCTAATGTAAAAAAAATCTTGATATCATAATTGAACCTCGGAAAACGGCACAAAATAATAATAACAACTAAAAAAGACAGTATAAGCAAGGAGAAAACTGATGTCCACTAGGTGGCATCAAAAACTCACAAGAAGCCACAAAAAAAAAAAAAAAAAAAAAAACAACTAAGTGTATAATGCCATTAATTTATTTTCAGAGGGAATACTCCCATAAGCATTTAATTAAAATTCCATATAAATGCTAATTGCTTTTTAAACTGAAACTGCCATTATGTTATGCACAGCTTACGTTTATGAGGTGTAACCAGCAGGTCTACTGTTTTAGATGACAAACTGGGCCAAATTTTATTGATTTCCTTCCTTAATTCAGCATCACAAATGCGCTGAGCCAGAACTCCTGGGAAAAGGAAGAAAAAAAAACAACAATAAGAAAGCAAGTTTGTTAAATGCAGTTGTTTGAAATGTTGCTCTCACCACTTTTAATTTCCTAATGTGAGATTCATTTTGTCAAGCTGTTAATGGATGTTACTCTTTAGTCACATTTTACTCCAGGGTTATAGTAAACAAAGTGAAAATAAGTAGAGAAAGTGACATTCAATTAACATGAACAGAACTTTGCAAAAGTCACCCCAGCTTTAGTCACCTATAAGATTTTTGCACAGAACATTTATCTATATTTATCTTTTTAGTGTTAATGTCTTGTGTAGGGACTTAAAGCCTAAATGTATATATAAGAAAGAAAAAAAAAATTTGAATCTGAAAACAAACGTTCATATCAAAATGACCTCAAGCTTAAGTAATTTATTATGACCTCCATTGGCAGGCATGTCTTGAACTGTTTTGAGGAGACTCTCCTGAATATTTCTTGGGATTAATGTGCTACATGGAACAAAATGTCTTTCAGAAGTTTCCAGATATCTTCTCTTGATTTACTCTCATTTCTACTTTTTTCTCTCCAGGTGATCCCAAACTATTCAGGTCAGAACTCTGTGGACTCCATTTTATTTTTGGGTTTCATTAGTTTGTTCGTTCTTTCTCTCTCTCACTCACTCACTCACTCACTCACTCACTCACTCACTCACTCACTCACTCAATAACTCACTAACTCACTCACTCACTCACTCACTCACTCACTCACTCACTCACTCACTCAATAACTCACTCACTCACTCACTCACTCACTCACTCACTCACTCACTCACTCACTCACTCACTCACTCACTCACTCACTCACTCACTCACAGACAGATATGATTTGACTGCATTAACAGTGTGTTTGCAATCATTAAATTATTGAAGGAAAAACAAAACCCTTACGAATGATTGCTTTCTAGAAGGGATGGCATAATGGTTTAATATTAATACAACTGTTTCACAAAACTGAATAGTTCTAACTACTGATGAAGCTTAAAATTTATTTTCACAGTTTAAAATGTGTGCAATTTTAGTGGAAAAAACCCTGTAATGAATAACATGTGCATCATATCAATGTAAATACATGCAAATTATTCAGAAAAAAATGTAAATTGTACTAGCTTTCAAGACATAATATGGACATCTAGACATATTTATCTAGACATGATATAGATACTGTAGTCACATTGGTTTCTGTAATAGTGGAATCACCGTGAGTTAATCTAGCTTATTATTTTATAGCTATATTCTACTGTAACATGCTATGTCAGTTAGCATCGGATTACAATGTAGATTGTGTCAAAGCAGCTTCACATAGAAGGTTATTGAATTGTGAATGGAATTAGTGTCATGGGACAGATCTGTGACTGGTGAGCAGATGGACAGTTAAATGAGTGTTTAACACATAGCACTAAGGGACTTTCACCTGATGCCAGTTTGATCTCCAGGGCAGTCCGGATGAGAGCCATTAAAGTGGAGGTAAAGTGAACCGTGTTGTCCTCGGCTATGGGCATGTTCATCCTCACCAATCGCTGCGGAATCACGGACACAGAGAGCATGTGATTAATATTACACACGACTGCAGGATTCGGAAATGACCATAACAAACGCCAGGAGGGTTTGCATGCTGAGGGAGAGTAACGACTTGGGCTTTGTAATTTCCATTTTCGTCAATTGTCATTTCCTAACTCTCGTCTCAGCACACAAATTGTCTCTTCAGGACATCGAAATGATGAGAGGAAAGAGTGTTTATATTTCATGCAGGGGTTGAGTGATGGTGGGAATGGGAGATGTTTTGCTGCATTTCTCCAGTTTGTGCAGACAGTAAAGCGGTTTCTGTCACGCTGGGAACAGTGTGAGCTTTCGCCATTATTGGAGGTTTACAGATTTCTCAGCGAGTGCACGATTACATGGCCTTACAGTGATTATGCTTAATAACCTGACAATGTGTGAGATCTTGCTAACACCTTTAGTGGAGCGCTTTATTAGGTTCATGCTAAAATTGTGCACATAGATTTGTGATAATTACTTCTGGTATATAGTCAAACAATTTTAATAATGCCTGGAAGTCAAAATCTGTTAGAATTAGCTACTTCTTTATAGTACAGGTGTATTTACTAACCTAAACTAAGAATCAACAATACTAGTGCATGTTACACTAACATGTTAGTTGCACTAACATTGAATGGCTGTATTTTCATTAACTAATGTTAACAAAGACAAAGAAACACTTTAATGAATGGATTGTAGAGGTCTGCATTCAGATTTCGAGAATAAACCCAAATAAAAGCGCGGTAGGGGTCGGTAACGCTGGTGTAATTTAAACGGGAGCAGGCGGGCTATTAATATACTAGCGTTCCCGAGTCCTGACGTTATTTCCGAACATCATATCTGTGATTTCCTCATTCTTATTGAGCACCGGTACAGGCAGTGTTCATTGCTGTTACACATGCTGAACACATGACCAGTGCTCTCTGCATGTGCTTTTTTGCACAGTCTGTGCATGCATCATCTGCATAAGTCCTCAGAGCAGCCTTTACCAACATGGGAGAGCAAAGTGAAGATGCGCGGTCATTCAGCTTGCATTAGAAAATGATCAGTTTACTGTTGGAAAACCCAACTGAGCCGGCCAACTGAACCACGCTTGAGCCCGATTCAGAGTACTCACACTTCTCAAACGAACCAGGAAACGTGCCTTCAGTTCGGATAGAATAGTGTGAGTGCGCCCTAAAAAATTGGTCCCGTGCAAACCTCTAATGTATTGTTTATTATTTGTTCATGCTAATAACATCAACCAACATTAAGGAACATAAATACCTTATACAATTTTAGATAATCTTGTATCTCTTTATTTTTTAAAAATAAATAGTGATATTGGTCACACTTTAATAATGTTTGTATTTATTAAAAATATTATTTATTTATTTACTTTTAAATTATATATATATATATATATATATATATATATATATATATATATATATATATATATATATATATATATTATAACAAATTAATTTAATTTAGTAAAAAACTATATAGCACCAAGCTGTTCATATAAAAAATACAATGTCCTTTAGCTTTCCTGAAATATTATTTAGGATATTTTACATTTTATTTGTGTAAAATATGACCTGGACTATGATTGCCAGAAATCGTAAAAAACTATTTGATTTAGATCCTGTAACACTGCCTGTCTGCATGAAACCAGTAGTGACTACTGTCCATGTAGAGAATGCATATGCATGTGTGGTATGATGGCTTTCTTTTCATTCAGCAAATGACCTTCAGAGAGGATGATAACAAAAGAGTAAGAAAAGATAGCATGCTGACCAACCAAAACCAAGAGCCACAACAGCACAAACACATCACTCAGGGAAAATTCAGAGCAGACGCTTCAAACATTAAAGTGCGTGTGAAATTAAAATGTACATTTTTTTTTGTGCACATTGTTATTCTTTAGGTGAACAATTAATCCAATCAATTTAAAATACGTGCACAGAGCTACATTTTTGTAAACTATGAAATACATTGCTCCTGTGATGCTTTCTTGCAACTACTGTTGATGAATCCACTAAGGCTGCTGTATGCATTTTTTGTAAATCTTAAATACATTACTGGGATATGTTTTCTCACTCACTTACTATCCATCAGCTTGGTTCCTGATTTACCAGGGGTTACATTAGTGTTTTCAACAGCAAACGAGAAGAAAACACTGTACCATTGCAATATAGTTTTGGTATGATTTTATTTTTTTATTTATTTTTTTAATCTGGTTTCTGGAACTGTCCTTTACCAGACTCAAACACAGTCCACTTCACATGCCATGTACAACACCATACAAGGTGAGCTACTGAGCAAACTGACCACTCCGTAAAGATAAGTGGACGAGGCAAATGCATTTGATTATGAATCAAAGATTCATAGAACTAGTTTTGTGGTATTTATTCAATGCTGTGGGAAGAACCATGCAAAAACAACCCTTTATTTGTCAATAACATGTCCCTGTGTATGTAATTAGTGCAAAAAGGAACAACATTGTCTGCATCATACTACATAGTATCGTTAGTTGTACCCAAAAACTGCAAGCAAATCTTTTGGATTGCGGTTTCTCAAAAATGTTGCCCTGAGCAAGCATTCCAAATGAGCCTGAGGTGAATTAATTCAGGAAAATGTATCCACTGAAAAAAAAATCATATTAAATTCGGATCATTTGCTTTTACTTATGGAGTGGCGGTCCTTTACAGTTGATGTCAGTTTGATGACTTTCATTATATTTTAACCACACCCCTCTAACTGTTAGTTTACTATCAGCTTGTTAAGTGTGATGTCACGTGAAGTGGCTTCCGTGTCCAAGCGCTCTATCCAACTGTATGTGGAGACTTGTCAAATGGTAATAATAAATGTTTACAAAGCGTTGTAATACAAAAATGATGATCGCAATATATAGGAAATATGGGATAAGGGAATGATGTGCAAAAAGAAAGCCCTGCCCCCACTCAATATTCAGTTAGAAATATATCAATGTACTGAAATAAAAGTCTAAACAACTTTAAGTTCACAGGAACTTTAAAGCACAAAGAAGTAATCAAACAAAAAGAAAACATATACAACATTAATCAGTGTATAAGAGTGTAACATTCATAGGGACAAGATTTCGCCTTCATTAGAGGGTGAAGCCCAGCCAAGACATGTTTCCACAACAACTACCGATAAAAAAAGAGAAAGGGGGAAATGACGCTTGACTGAGCACACATCTACAGCAAGCTTGCTTTCTTTTCTCCCTGTTGATTCGAGTGGGGGCTTGTTCTATTTCTAGCGTGCTGCAAAACGAAGCATCCTCAAGCCTGTGTGGCCTCAGAGAGCAGCTCAACAGACAGACACGGATGAACGTTACCCATTCAGACAGCTAGAACAGGGTGTGTAAACTTACTGACTTGGAGGCAGCTCTCAAAGTGGCAGAACGGCCTGCCACTAAAACAGGCAGGCCTGTACCAGCAATGTTTAAGAGTTATGTTCTGTTTTTTTATTATTCTGCAGTTCTTCCTTCAATACAAGGCAAAGCAATGCACCAACTTATTCTGAATACTGTTGATGCCTCTGTAAATTAAGCACATTTTTATTCTGCTGTTTTCTCAGTGTGTTTATTCTGCTGCCCACTTCTGTTGAGTTGCCCATTGTAAATACATAGCTTTTTCTTTTTACTTATTACTAGTTATTCTCCCTTCTAAGGGGCTGTTCACATATGATAAGGTTAGATTTTTCCATTGCACTTTTCAGAATGCTTCAAATACACCATAAGTCATTTTGTCACCTTAGAATTATAAGGTTCTATCTGCGTTCTGAATGACTTTGAGATACTGTGCTTCAAAGTTTTTGCATACCATAGCATAGCATAGTATGTGTAACATTTGTTTTTAAATTAAAAAAGTCTTAAAATGTAAATAACTTTTTAAAAAACATCCCATAATGCAAACAAGATGTCATTTAATAAGAATATGTTATTAACTCAATTTTGACAAAAATGTCAGAAAGAACCTTATAATTCTAAGGTGAAGATTTGACTAGAACTAACTGCTCTATTTACTCAGACAAACAGCGAGCACCAAAACACTGCAGTGCTTTTTAATATTCTCCATAAATAAAACTTATATCAGAGCTGCAGCAATAGTTTGTTTGTCAGTTCTGAGAGAACGGTTGATGGTTACCCAGAAATGACAGACACCGTGAGATCGCAAACGCAAAGCGAGTTGAAAATGGTGAAGGAAGTGACGCGGCTCACACTTTCCACTCAGTTCTAGATACGTGACCAGCCCCTAGGAAAGCTTTTATGTGTATATGGGTAGAGTTGAAAAGGGGATTTCACGCCTAAAAACAATTGAATTTAAAACAGCTGTAATCTCCCATTTATACGTTAGAATGTGACAGATTTTTCTTGAGGAAAAGCTAACGACTAAATATGCTTACCGTTATGTTATCATTATGTTAACACAAACTAATTTTAGTTTAGAGTAATATTTCATATATACGTTTTCATGCATTCATTCATTTTCCTTCGTCTTAGTCCCTTTATTAATCTGGAGTCGCCACTACAGAATGAACTGCCACCTTATCCGGAATATGTTTTACACAGCGGATGTCCTACCACCTGCGACCCAGTATTGGGAAACATCCATACACACTCATTCACACACAAACTGTATGGCCAATTAAGTTTATTCAATTCACCCATCCACTTGTTAAGTGTGAATAACGCAAAGCTGTATTGTTTATTATTAGTTCAAGCTAGTAAATACATTAACTAAGATTAACTCAGGGTTTCTGCAGGGTTCACCAAATAAATTTAAGACTTTTTAAAACATTTTTAGGACCATTATGAATTAAATTTTTTTTATTATTATTATTATTATTATTTTTTTTACTTTTTTTAATATCCCAGTTGGAAAAGATTTTCACTAGCCCTATCAAAAAAAAAAGATTGAAATTAATTACTTAAAAATATTTTATATATTTTATAATAGTTATAATAATAATAATAATAATAATAATAATAATAATAATAATAATAATAATAATAACTATTATAATATTAAAATATATCCATTCACAACCCTTACCAAGAATAGAACAAAACATAGCTGTCAATGACTTCATTCTATAATAATAATAATAATTTAATAATAATAAAAAAAATAATATATATATATAGTCAGGTCAGTATGCCTTAGCAGTAAATAAATGGAAAACCTTTAAGCCAATGTTACAGTAAGGGAAGTAACAAAATGCTATTTCTAAATAAAAAGTTAAAAGTTTTATTGAGATGGACTGTTGGTGATTGTATGGGTGTTAATGGCCAGATTGGGTATATCTATATGAACAAAGAAAAATTAAGACCTGTTAAAAAAGATGTAAGACCTACAACACAATATTTCAGTAGATTTTAAAAAAATTGTAAGACTTTTTAAGATTTAAGACATTTTAATACTTTTTAAGACCCTGCGGATACCCTGAAACTAATAAAACTATTGTAAAACGTGACAGAATTTTCAATTTTCTACAATGTATTTTTACAAAAATGCTAAAATTATAATTAGCGTGTGACATTAAAACACTGGAATAGATAACTAATTTAAACTAAAATGTATTCAAATTAAATTGTAAGACTGATATTACTGTATTTTTAGGCAAACAAATGCAGCCCTGATTTTTACTACAGCTTTACTACAGATATTTTACAATCTAGAATGTTTTACGAACAACACCAAAAAAAGCACATCAAAAAAAGAGCACAGCACAAAAATACACACATCAGAAAACACGTCCACAGCTAGTGCACTGACTGACAGCCACATCAGCCAATGAGAGGACAGAAGAGGAGGAGCCAAGGGAGAGTCGGGGGTGGGATCTACCTTGTAGGCGATTCGTGGAGGACATTTCTTTCCCAAACCTAGCGGAGGGGACATGTGGCGGAGCATCTCGTACATATCGAGGTAGGACATGCGTCCACTTCACAGGGACAGTCACACGGACAAGGGGAAGGAGAAGTGGGAGAAAATGTGATGTGAATGAAAGAAAAAAAGAAAAAGGAACAAAACAGCATCGTTATCAAGGATTCTGAAGGAAGGTCAAGGGTTTTTCCGATACCATCCTGCCTGAAAAGGATGAATGGATCATGCCTGCTTTTAAAGGCTGCCAGTGATCGGGGAATGAAGAACATGGCATGATGGGACCGGGCAGAAGTTTCTGTCTTTGCATGCTACAGGCTAACCAATCAGATACACAGGAACAAAGCTAACATTTGGCCTCATTTTAAACAAATAAATCTGCTGGAGTATGTCAATATTTACAACAAGCCAGACAGTTTAATGTGAACATATAGATTAGTTTGGAAAGAGAGATTTAGCTTTTGGCTTTGTTTCCTGGTTACCATGGTTAGCCATATTTGAATTAGTAAGGAAAGTGGAGGGAGTTTAATCCAATCAGAAGTATTATGGACATAGTTTTTTTTTTTACAGCACCTCCCCATAAAGGAAGAAGGTGTGTAGGTTTTCAAACCTTGTATGCCACCCTATTAGGGCAGTTCTTTCCTAAGCCAAGGGGAGGTGAGATTACACGCAACAAATTGTACATATCCATATAGGGAATCCTTCCACTGCAAAAAAAGACATGGGTTAGACAGTTCAGAATGAGAGACATTTGATTAGATTTTATAAAACATGTCCTGTGTTGTTTTAATAAATGCCATTATAAGCTGTGTTTACTTTATAAAACTAAAGGATTTAGAAATTGAATATTCTTTTTATCCCAACGCCATTTAAATAGGGCACTATAAATGTTAAAGAACTTAATTCTTATATTTGCATATATACTTCTCACCATCTACTGTATCTTTTTCTAAAACATACAGTATAATGTACAAGCATGTTTATTACTAAGAAAACCAAAACAACCAAACAAAATTATACATTTTAATTGAACACATCACATCACATACAGTCCCTAGTCTGGGGCGGATTTAATCAATAAGCAAGGTAAGCAGACCCCCCAAATAAATACCTAGAAGTATAAATTATACCTATAAAATAAATATAACATCATATTTTGTATTAAGCTTAATGTTTATTACATCACAAATGCACAAATGTGTCCTTCACCCTCACAAATTATATAAAGATTTAACTTTAAAATGAAATTGTTTATATATCATTTTAGTTGTGAATCCTTTTTAAGAAAACACTTAATTTAAAACGTTTTATAAGATGTTTTAAATGTTGTTATTAATTTTTTTGCGTTAAGACAAAATGTAGAAAAGTAGATTGAATGATGTAAGAATAAAAACAGCAAAATGAATCAATTAAATATAAATGAAAGTACAAAAGATACCTTTTAGAACTTCCGGGCCCCATGGCCGTAATTGCTTAGGGCCCCTAAATCACTAAATCCACCCCATTAATAAGGTACACATACAGTATTGTCCTATCTAGTATTGTGAAAAGACAAAGCTGAAAATTACGTGTTGATGTTTTAGCTGACGAAGTCTATGTTTAAAGCGCCACCCAGCGATCAAAAACTTTAGGTGCATTTACTGCCACCGTGGCAACAGCGAGTGCAATGGCAAAAGGAACAAATTGAAATATTAAAGGGCACCTATTTCAACCCTTTTTTAAAGATTTAAGATAAGTCTTTTATGTCTCCAGAATGTGTCTGTGAAGTTTCTGAAAACTTTCATCAGATTATTTATTATACCTTTGTGTATGTTAGAAATTTGAGCTGTTTTGACTTTGTACTGTAGCTGTTTTGGTGCCTGTGCCTTTAAAGCAAATGAGCTGCTTCTCCCTGCCCACCATACCGATGTGTATGTCAGAGCCAAAGAGATAGCTCACTATTGCAATGATGGGTGTAGCTTATCAGGCTGAGTCTAACACATATGCAGTACAGTGACAGACAAGAATGAAGCAGATCTCTCTTATTGCAGTAAGAACTTTCCTAAAGTCCATGAACCGGGATTGAAGAGTTTTTTATGATTAATACTATGTAGCTGAAAAATTACGAATCAATTTTACTGTCTATATTACAAACATGCACTGTTTTAAAAACATTTTAAACTTGTAAAACTCAATCTTGATGTGCTGCTGTACACAGAGAGCTGAAGAGATCGCTTAGGGGAGCGCAGGGCATAAAGTAACGAGGTGGTAAAATGTAACTCAGAGTATTAAGGTATTTGCTTATTTGTTTACACCAGTGTTGGCAGACATCTTTCTGCAAATTATTTAAAAAGTTCTGCGAAATTTGGATGAGAAACACAGGAGAAACCATTTTTGCTGCATAAAAGTATTTTTTATTATACTCTATATTTTTTTATTTTTGAAAAAATCTGTGAAAGTATTTTAGTAAAACCTTATATTGTTGTGATTACCGTCTTCTAGACTAAAAGAATAAATCATTTTGGAAGATGTAAAAAAGACAGTGACTGCTAGCCAGTTTTGAGGAAAACACGACACAGTGAGGTTAGTTGTAACAGGGTGTTACAATTAAACTAAACACTGTTGGACAATTAAATTGTCTGTTAAAACAATTAAACTAACAAAATATAATTTTAATTTTGAGCATAATGTTAAAAACTTTCTAAATAAAAATGGTAATAGAAAACATTTTTAATAGAAAAAAATTATTGCTAATAATGCAAATAAATGCATTGTATAATAATGGATAATAATGCAAATAAATACAAATGTGTTTATCCAGTAAATAAATAAATATACTGTGCTATGTAGAATAAAAAATAAGTTAAGCTAATTACTGAGGAACCTACACATAGTTCTGTCTAAACAGCTTACAAAAAAGGAGTTTCATCATAGGTGCCCTTGTAACGTGTACACAAGCGTTTACTGCAAAATGTCTTTAAATGTAATTTTTCAAGCATTTTTGAGACTTGTGGCTTTTCTTTAAGGGCTCTTAAAGAAAGAAAGCATCCAAAATCTGGGATCCCGCACGTTGGTTAACTTCAAATTCAAGTTTCATACCTTCAAATTAAAGGACTTCGATATGGGGACACATTTCAATTATAAAAAACACTGTAAAAATATCTGTAACTTGACAGTTTACAGTATTTTGTGATTCATTTTTTTCCACTTAATTATGCTTTTAATTTGCATTATGAGATCTTGATTTTTCCTCCAAAAGCTTTTGTTGCTGTAAAAGTGACTTATTAGTTTTAAATGATATATTGTCTGGGTTGGTGTCGTAATTTAAGAAACAACAACCTGGTAAAACACTGCCAGTATATTTTATGTTTTTTCACAGACTTAATTCTTTATACATTTTTTCTTTAACAACACCTTTTCTTTTACACTACTAAAACATCAATAAAAGGTACTTTGTTCAATTGTAGAGTAAATTTTCAACATCAAAAATAGACAAAGCAGAAATAAAACTCACATAACGCAATTCACACCTGTAACTACACAGAAATCACATGTGAATCACAAAATATGAAAACAATTAACATATTTGTCAATTAACAGATATTTTTTTACATTATGTTACCTTATCAGACACATTGTTACAGTTTAGCAACACACAACTTTGCATTTTTGCATTTAATTTTGCATTGATTTTCTATTTGTCATTTCTGTTTTGCATAAAACTGGAAAAAATTAGGCACATTCTAATCTGTACTCTAAAATAATAAGCTGTTTCCGTTTGCATGGAAAAAAAGATGTGCCTTTTAAATGTTTATAGCACAAAACATTTATAAATGCATAAATATGTGTAACTACATTAAATAAAGCAAGTTAGTATAAAGAGACCACAAAATGTTATGTGTGAAATAACACATCAGTGGACCAGAGGGTTTAAAATTTAATTTTGTTCTATAAAACGTTTAGCAGAACATAAATTTGAGCATCTACGTGTGTTTGTTGTAATATATATACAACAAAATTGTAACGACCCTCGGAAACCCTGCAAAATACACTTTAAGCAGCCATTAATCTTCACCAGCATTCATCATTTTATTCATATCATATATACCATAAAGCTTTTTACAGAGGAATATGTTTATAAAAATTTACCTGTTTATATACAATATTTTATTCCACATAAAAAGTTATAAAAAAATGCCAAAAACCTCTCTGTAAAAACATTTGACTCTAAGGATAAAAAAAGTTAATTTTAAACTTTAATTATCCAGTGCTAAGATTTTGATGAATATTTAATTAAACGAATATAACATGTTAAAACTCAACCTTTTAGAAACCTTGTAAAACCTATATTAGCAATTCTGAATATAATCAATTAGCTAATGAAGTATGTTGATAACTACTAGGTGTTTTTTTTTTCTCTTTTTATCTGCAATGTCATTCCTTGATACATTTCTCTTCCATATTCCATCAATATCACATACTTCAAGCTTATTCAGATAAGCACACTCAACTGTACATTCTCCGAGTTAAAATGGATTACACTGACCGGAAGGATAGAATTTAAAATCCTGAAAGTGAATGGCGTGCAACGGATAAGATTTGCATTCCTCAGCATAGACAAAGCTTGAGGATTTGATGGTCGCACAGTAAAATACGATTCTTGTGACTTAAGGCTATAGAGTAAATCAGACACCGTCTCGGTGTCGTACCCTTCTAAGCCGCCGTTTTTTAACCTCTTAGTTTAGAGCTGTCACATAGGGTGTTTTAGGGTGGCACTAACTGCTGGTGACACCATGGAGGAGTGATACGCACCAGGCGGCAGGGTCGTACTCAGCCCAGACGCGGATGAACTCATCTAGGTGATGAGGCCCCAGAATAGAAGCATCTCGTGTCAGATATTCAAAATTATCCATGATGACAGCCACAAACAGATTCAGCATCTAATGGAGATAAAGGAGAGATTATGACAAAATAGCAAAGGAAATCTCAATCAGAATGATGTAAAACATGATAATGGATTATATTTAGATATAAGTGGCTTCTTATTGGCTAGATATGTATTTATTTATTTTTATTTATTTATTTTTGTTTAATAATTAATAAATTAAAATGTATTAATAAATAATTAATAAATAAAAATATTTTTTTTATTGCTAACACAACTCAAAACCTTTGTGCTGTTAAATATTTACATTTTTATGAATTTTATGTTAGGCTCCCTTAAATATAAAATTTAAAGGAGCATAATTTATTGTTTTTACAATATGGTTTTATTTGTTAGTTTCAGTAAATTTAAAAAGGTACTTAAAGTTCATGTCCACATCATATAAATATTTTGATTTTAAATCATTTTTGGCAAACTACTTAACAGAGCATGATCTATAAAAATGAGTAGCTGTTCATTATCTTAACTTAACAAACATACAGTAACAAATTTATTGGCCATTAGTCATTGTTTCCTTACGCATTAACTAGAAAAAAAGTGAATTATGAGTAAACCAAATTTTGGCTAAAAATACAAAGTCTTAACTGTTACTGTTGATTAATTCATGACATTTAAAAATAATTCAAAAAAATTATACTATTAAATATTATTGACTCAAAATTATTCATTTATTCATTCATTTATTCATTTTCCTTCGGCTTAGTCTATATTTCAGAAGTTGCCACTACGGAATAAACAGCTTACTATACCGACATATGTTTTACACAATGAGTGCCCTTCGAGTTGCAACCCAGTACTGGGAAACACCCATACACAAGTCATACACACACTCATACACTACGGCCAATTTAGTTTATTCAGTTCACCTATAGCGCATGTCTTTGGACTGTGGGGGAAGCTGAGCACCCAGAGGAAACCCACACGAACACAGGGAGATCATGCAAACTCCACACAGAAATAGCACACAGCAGAGACTCAAACCAGCATCCTTCTTGCTGTGAGATGACAGTGCTAACCACTGAGCCACCATGCTGCCCAACTCCAAATTATTTAAAGTAAAACAGCCATGTCTTATGTTGGGTTTATACCAAATGCAAAGAAATCATGTGCATCGCATCACACTCGCAAAAGTTTACTCGCAAAATCTTTTCCCACCTTATGCTATAACTTGTGTTTGTTTGTGTTTGATTTGTGAGTTTGAGATGTTCTGCACTAACCAGAAACGAGCAAAGAAAGATGAAGGAGACGAAGTAGAAGTATGCAAAATCACTGCCGCACTCTTTCCCACTGTAGCCAGATTCTATATCGCAATATCTTTCGCTCAGACAAGCCAACATGATCTCGTGCCAAGCCTCCCCTGTAGCACTTCTGTAACACACATGCACACAAACACAGCAAAATCAGTAAACAGGTTATTTTTTATGTTTTCTGCAGCTGTGATCTTAATCTACTAAAAGGAGTTGCACTCAAAGGGATAGTTCACGCAGAAATTTATCTAAAATTTTCTTTCTATTTACTCACCTCCAAGTGGTTCCAAAGTTTCTTTCTTCTGTTGAACAAAAAAAGATAACCTGTAACCACTGACTTCCATAGCAGGAAAAACAAATGATATGGAAGTCAATGGTTACAGGTTTCCAACAATTTTCAAAATATCTTATTTTGTATTAAACTAAAGAAAGAAATGAATAAAGGTTTGAAACAAGTAAAGGGTGAGTAAATCATTTTGTTTTGGGTGAACTATCCCTTTAAGTTTCGTTACACAGCTATACAATGATTATAAAAGGAGTTTGATTGTTAAATGGTAAGTAATTCAAATGCTGACATTACCTGAACAACAACATGAGGGCCTGGAAAAAGGTGCGGAAGTTATTGTGAATGTTGATGGCCGAATCTTCATTGTTCAACGCGATGTTACCAAACACCTGACACAGAGAGAAAGCACGTTAAGCTTTCTAATTTCGGATGAATTGCAGACAATGCAAGCATTTTTTGGTGGGGACTGGCAGAAAAAAATACATGGCACAAAGTGTGCACTTTTCTATTGAGACAGCATGAAAATACCTGGAGGGACCGTGTCAATAATTCAGACTGCCTGCAGGGTTTGTTACAGTAAGCATCTGCAGAATTAACAAGGCCACATACACACATTGTACAAACTGTGACTCATGCTTATGAATTTTACGACTTTATGCCAGACAGCAGACATAAAAATAAACACACTGACTCACTCAAATCTACAGTTGAAATGCACTGACAGACTGTCAAATTAATAATCTGTCAGCTGAAAACATTATAAAAAGTACATCTAGTGACCAATGTTTTAGGGTGGCATATGTACAAAAGTGTATACTTTTGGTTGTTGTTATTCCTAAATTGTCTTGTCAGTTTGAAGAAACATTCTGTGTCAGATTATGTCCAATTAATTTGTAATATCTATGAGAAGTTCATAATATCTGCACAATATATGCAGGGTTAGCAGAAAATAATATATCCAACGGAAGAAAATACACAGATACCTAGAACAAAAATGGCTACTTTACACTTAAGTGTGCTGTTGGGGATGTTTTCATCCACTCTGGGGTGATTTTGAGTCTTAATTTGGCCATAACTTTTTCTGTGTTTCAGCAAGCAGAATGATTTTCGGTAAAAACTCCTATTTTAACACATATTTAGGGAAAATGCTTTGAAATAAAAAAAATAAAAAAAAACTCAACAAAACTCTGGGCAAATTTACAATCCTTAAGTTATGCTAGTGATTAAAATATCCATTAAATTAAACTGCTGTTAAAAGCATCAGAATTTAGTTTTTTTTTCACATAAATCTGTTAATCAACCTTCCTGATCAAAACTATTAAATTCTTTTTAGTATTTGCAACACGTTTTAGAAACATTTGCAAAAGCAAAAACAATTCACAGGAGGGTTAATCATTTTGAATTAAACTGTATATGTATAACAAACACAAAATATGTATAATAAATTTGAAGTGCATCAAAAAGTTTTTCAAAATTGTCCTGACACAAAAATGTATGTTGTTCAATAGTTTTTGCTACATTTTGATGAAAGGTTGTGATCCACTTCAAAAGTTGTCTACTGTATATGTTTTACTTTTGTGCTGCTTTAGTGTTTCACAAAAAAAAAAAAAAAAAATTATCTGATCGATTTAATGCAGTGCGTCTTTGCAAAAAAACAAAAAAAAATTAAAAAATTTAAAAAATACAAAAATAAACATTTATTTCTAACAAGGAATCAATCTTAGAAGGCTTTGATGTCAGTAGGCTTACACCAACAAATAATGTGTAAGCAGTTATAAGAATATACATGTAAAAAATACGAATTTAAACACTCTTGATTCTTTTTCCCTCAGATTTTTATTACAAGTTTAACAAATTTGTTAAATAATGAGGAGTTAAAAGCTTAAGTGTACATTAACAACCTATCACATTGTAAATAAAGCTTGAACTATTAATAGAAAGAGTGGAAAAGGCAGGTTAAAAATCATGTCTAACTTTGAGTAATGAAGCGAATAAAGATTTTGAGTGCACAGTTGATTGAAAGTCTTACCGATGCTGTTATTCCCCCAGTTTTACAGGATACAATTAGCAGTGATTTACAATGCGGCCTTAATCTCCTTGATGGCAGACGCTATCATTTCCAACACAATCTGGGAGATTGCCTGTGCGTCTTTAAACGAGCAATCAAACTTAAAGATGAGATCCGCCCGTTACACTGAAAAAATGGCCTCTCTCACAAAGGCTATAATATGCCAAAGCTTTCATATGGAAAAACACCACCTGCCTAAGCAAACTGTTTTTTACAAAGATTGAGCCAAGATCAGTATTCTCTCCATCATGCTGAAGCTGTAAATGTGAAGTGAGATGCATGTACATGTAGCAGCTCTGATGATGAATACACATGAAAAGCTGCATGAAGCGTAGTTTACTAAGAAACTGAGTCTCACCTGCATCCCGATGATGGCGTAAATGAAAAAAAGCATTGCGATAAGGAGACACACATATGGAAGAGCCTGAATACAAAAAAAGACAACAACATTAAAATGATTAAACTTTAGATCCAAGAGCAGTGCTATCTATCATCCGTCCGTCCATCCTTTTATCCACCTATACATCCATCCAATCTTTCATCCATCCATTAATTCATTCATCCATCCTTTCATCCATCCATCCAATCTTTCATCCATCCATTCAACCTTTCATCCATCCATCAATCCATCCATCCATCCACCCATCCATCCATCCATCCATCCATCCATCCATCCATCCATCCATCCATCCATCCATCCATCCATCCATCCATCCATCCATCCATCCATCCATCCATCTTTAATAAGAAAATGTTGCAACATCCAACTTTATAAAAAATAATACAATGTAATACACTAACAAGTAATGAAATAATACATTTAATCTAGTATGTTTAATTAAGCACAAAAGCAAAAAAAATAGTTTACACTTAATTTTATAAATTAATTAATGGATTTAAAAATGTATAATAAAAGAACAAATAAAGTCTATATAGTTATCCTTCTATAGATCTGCAAGCATCTTAAAATTAAAGTACAAAAAAAACATAAACAAAACAAATGATTTTTGAAAATGTAATGTGTTGTTGACAATTAATAATGCTCAAATTGTCGATATAGAAACAAAGGTATTGGTTTGACCTTAAAGGACTGAACAAAGGTCCAGAGAAGGATCCGAATGGTGTATCCTTGCCGAAGGAGTTTAATGAGACGAGCCGCCCGGAAGAGTCTCAGGAAACTCAGATTAATCCTCTTATCCTGGATAAAAGTAGGAAAAAAAGGATCAGGGATGCATCACTGCTGTGGTATATAAACCCAAAATGAGGACACATCCTCAGTCAGTCTTTAACAGGCTCGGCTGCAACTGTTTTTATTGATAAGCTGTTAAAACTAGTTAGTTTCATGCAGTGTTGTTGACAGTCTGGTAATGATGCATGAATAGTCTTGCATGAACATGCTTATAAATAGGAATAAATGTATCTATAAAGGATGGGTGGTATGCAAGTTACAGTATATCACAGTTGATTAATTTTGTTAGCTAATTTTAAACCCATAAAAAACATGCTTCCACTTCTTTTAACAAACTAAAATAAACTAAACTGGCTAATACTAGGTAATACTAAAGCCATAGAAAACTTACTTTCACTTCATTTAACAAACTAAACTAAACTATACTAAACTGGCTAATACTAGGTAATGCCAAAGCCATAAAAAATGCTTCCACTTCATTTAACAAACTAAACTAAACTAAACTAAACTAAACTAAACTAAACTAAACTAAACTAAACTAAACTAAACTAAACTAAACTAAACTAAACTAAACTAAACTAAACTAAACTAAACTAACTGGCTAATACTAGCTAATACTAAAGCTTTAGAAAACATGCTTCCACTTCATTTAACAAACTAAACTAAACTAAACTAAACTAAACTAAACTAAACTAACTGGCTAATACTAGCTAATACTAAAGCTTTAGAAAACATGCTTCCACTTAATTTAACAAACTAAACTAAACTAACTGGCTAATACTAGCTAATACTAAAGCCATAGAAAACATGCTTCCACTTATTTAACAAACTAAACTAAACTAAACTAAACTAAACTAAACTAAACTAAACTAAACTAAACTAAACTAAACTAAACTAAACTAACTGGCTAATACTAGCTAATACTAAAGCTTTAGAAAACATGCTTCCACTTAATTTAACAAACTAAACTAAACTAACTGGCTAATACTAGCTAATACTAAAGCCATAGAAAACATGCTTCCACTTATTTAACAAACTAAACTAAACTAAACTAAACTAAACTAAACTAAACTAAACTAAACTAAACTAAACTAAACTAAACTAAACTAAACTAAACTAACTGGCTAATACTAGCTAACACTAAAGCCATAGAAAACATGCTTCCACTTATTTAACAAACTAAACTAAACTAAACTAAACTAAACTAAACTAAACTAACTGGCTAATACTAGCTAATACTAAAGCTTTAGAAAACATGCTTCCACTTAATTTAACAAACTAAACTAAACTAACTGGCTAATACTAGCTAATACTAAAGCTTTAGAAAACATGCTTCCACTTAATTTAACAAACTAAACTAAACTAACTGGCTAATACTAGCTAATACTAAAGCCATAGAAAACATGCTTCCACTTATTTAACAAACTAAACTAAACTAAACTAAACTAAACTAAACTAAACTAAACTAACTGGCTAATACTAGCTAATACTAAAGCCATAGAAAACATGCTTCCACTTATTTAACAAACTAAACTAAACTAAACTAAACTAGACTAAACTAAACTAAACTAAACTAAACTAGACTAGACTAGACTAGACTAGACTAGACTAGACTAAACTAAACTAAACTAAACTAAACTAAACTAAACTACACTGGCTAATATTAGCTTATACCAAAGCCATGGAAAACGTATTTTCACTTCATTTAACAAACTAAACTAAAACTTTTAAACTGAAACAATAACAGGAACATTTCCATCAAAATTTGAAGTTCTAAAAATGTTAAAATCAAAATGATAAATATTAAATGATGTGAATTAATTAACTAATAAAGTATTTGCTTTTAATGACCCAACATGTTTAATAAATCATCTAAATATGTGAAACGTTCTATTGGAAAGAGAACAAAATTAAGGTCAAGGTTACTTCTATTTGATCCAGTCATCTATTCTCCTCCATATTCCTCAATGAACATGTTCTTTTTTTATAGCACATAGCAGAGTTTCACACCCTTCAATATGTTTTACCTTATCAAATCATCAATAAGACTAGATTCAATCAATATTCCTTGCCATTTTTCTCCAATACTGCACTGTACATACCACCCATCTCTATTTTTTTTTCAGTACAGGGAAACAAAGGGAAAAAATAGGGAAGATCTATTCGCCAATGTGAATAGAGCTTCACATCTCAGCCTGGAGCTGGACTGAACAAGTTCATCTGATCTCAGCAGGTTTAAAGGTGAGCATTCAAGATTAGCCTGAAGATGTTTGACAGGAGGAGAGGTTTGGACAGAGACAGGCAGTGCAGGAGCAATGAAGCCACTTACCGTCTGCGCAGTCCGATTGGGGAAAGGAAGGGGACAGGTGCCAACAGAGATTTAGCATGGAAATAAGAGTCACAGTGAAATTGTTAGGAGAAGCCCGAGTCTGTTCCTGACAAGCAGAGATGCGCCTGTCAACACTCATTAAGGGGAGATCTCCAGATCTTCATCTTCACTAGGTGATTTGGGTTATAATGGATTGTATGATTATAGGCTAATTCAGATTAATTTGATGTCATCTAGTGAAAAGTTTGCATTTTGTTTGAAAAGTGCCCATTTTTTTATTCACAGTGTTCTATTCAGTGGAGATCAAAATAAGAGAACTATTTGTAAACACTTACTTTTCGAAATAAAAATAAATATTAAACAATACATTTGAAGTCATTTTCAATATGGCTATTCTACAGTATAACCAAAACATCAACCAAAGCATTTCAACAAAAACAACATTATTTCGTGGAAACCTGTTTAAAATTAAAGAGCAGCAATCATTGTAGCTCAAAGAAAGATTACAGTTAAATGTTTGAAGTTTATAGCTGTCAAAAGGTATTAGCCCACATGACCTTGCATCGAATGACACTGCAAAAATGCTTGGTTCCACACAATAGATTTGTGTTAGGACAACATATAAACGAATTAAGTAATTTGTATACTATATATAGTGATATAAAATACAGTGTTAGATAAGTTAGTTTAAAAAAGTAATCAGATTACAAATAACTTTAAAGTTGACATATATATAGCTTTAAAAATTAATATAGCTTTAAAAATAAAAAAATAAACTGCAGCTTTTTCAGTTATTAAATCTTCAGTAAGAAACATTACAATGGGTAAATCACAGCAGCTTGACATATTCAAAAGACTTTAGTTTGCCAAAACCCTAATATACCCTCATCATTCACTTTATCCAAACCTTTTTTTAATAGAAAAGTTAAAACTGGATGTCTTTTTGGGGGTTCTATGTTTGTCTGAGGTAATTAGTCTTCCTAAATGTACATGTTCCAAAGTATGAAACAGATCAGTCAGTTCTTGTCATGTGACTAGCGGTTTTCAAGTGAGTGCGCCTGGGAAATGCGAGCACGCCCAAAATGCGCTTCCAATATTGTATATGGGCGAGCGCAAATGAAGCGATATGTGAATGGCCCCATAAGCAACTATGCTTTTCTTTACATTCAGAAGATACCTTCACTTCCGATCCTGCACATTTTTAAATATTTTTGCCAGTTTAGGTTGAGTGGGCCACCGTGTTTTTGGGTCCCGGTGTACTTCTTGTTAACGGGTGTTGTCATAGAATGCTTTCAGTTCTAGGGCTTGAACAATTTGCTGGTCGAGTTAAAAGCACTCAAAAGTATTGTTATTTTTTTTCGCTCAGTGGAAATCAAAGTAATATCTGTATTTCCATTTAAAGAAGCAAGCACTCTCGACAGCAGCTATTTCAGCTAGCGTTCTCCAGCAATTAAAAAAAGCGCATGCTTAGTAACTGACGTTGCAACAGAAAACATTATTTAAAAGAAATGTTTTTTTCTTCCAAAATATTTGGAATATTTGTGACACAAGTAACACAATTACATTGACTTAGTAACTGTAATCAGATTATACAAATTTGAAATATAATTCATTACAGTACTGTGTTCCTCAAAAATGTAATCAGAATACAATAACGCATTACTGTGGAACGTGTTACACCCTACTCTGATCATATATAATATTATGTAATATAATAGCAATACAGTATAACTCGTTAAAAATGTAAAATTGTGTTGTTTCAGCTCATTTTAAATCAGTAGTTTGAACAAACAGCAAATGCTTTTTTTTTTTTTACTTCAGCACATCTGTGGCCACAAGACATCACTAGTCTTACACAGACAGACAGTCTCTGACAGAATATCGCCTGTGTCTTACCCCTGACCCCACTAACACATTTTTTTTTTTTTTTTTTTGTGGTGATAAGAACCATTTTAATATTGTTTTCTATTGGGAGTAAGTATTTTGCACCCGGAGTGCCTCACATCCTTACTGCCTGCTTTGCCTTAGTTCCAGAGTTCTCTGAGTGTCTGCAGATGAAAAAGTCAACCTGACAAACCAAGAACGTTGATAGCGTGGTTGCCTAGCAACTTAAAAAATGCAGCGCACTGCTCTTTTCTGAAGGTCAGCAAAAAGGCAGTGCTGTGCAACTTGTGTTTCCAGAACTGATCTGCCCCTTACACTACTCTGCTGTGATCTTGATCTGCTTATCTTTCAAGCCCTGTTTACACTAATTCGTTTTAATGCAGCATTTTAGAAGGAAAACTATCCACATCCACACTGGTGTTTTACCCAGCGTTTCTAAACAATTCTCCATCTGCATCACACAACTGAAAACGCACATCACGTGACCACACACACACTGTGGCATGCATTGCAGCATGCTTTGAACATGCCTACCGATGAGAGCTGAGCATGTCGAACTGTTCATCAAGGATCTACCGCTGAATCTAATCTCACTATATTTATTAAACGTGAGATTTAATTCATGTTGTTATCTCTATATCTAACAACATATTCCCTGACTTTTGTCTTTTGAATCTATCACTTGTTCTCAGGTAACATGTTTTGACTGAGCACAAAGATAAGTTAGGTTAATTTATTAACTTATGTAACCGCGGACACTGATTCTGCACATTTGACTGATTGCTTGCCTTTATTTCCCATATTGTATAATCTTATTGTGCGTTTTTTTATAATGGCCATTATTGATTATTAAATTGACTTTCAATGAAAGAAACAGAGTATGTTTTATATTTTGCATCAAACTTGCAAAGTATGAACTTACTCGGAGTGGATGCAAGACTGAACTGTGTGTAGGCTACTTAATATTGAGGAAAAAGCCCCAATGAGATGCAGCCACACCTTCGTTTTACCCCATCCACACTGAGACTGAGCAGCAGCGTTTTAGAATGAAAAAAAGCTGTTTTTGGCGCTCGAAAACTCCAGCGTAGTGTGGACGGATGGTTTAACCGTAGCAAAGCGTATGCGTTTTAATACAAAAACATATTAGTGTAAACGGGGCATCAGTTTATTCCACAGCTTAGCGACTTCAGTGGGTTTCTTATGCTGTAACTTTGTCAGCAAGGATTTTGCAGAGATTTTCAATTGGGTTTGGATCAGGACTCTGGGCAGCCATTTCAAAATATCAACTTGTTTGTGTCAAGTAACTGCATCACAGATTTTTCTGTTTTTCAATTATAAATAGGGTTTATTAGAGAATTTAGGAATTGATGCACGACCAAGTCATTGTTATGCAAGTCGAGACTCAAATCTTATCACTCAAGTCCAAGTCAAATCACAGACTCATAGACTCGAGTTTGCCAACAGATGTTAGCTTAACACCAGTAATTGAGAGTATTTGTATATTTGTATCTCATGAAATATGCTTAAAATACTCTTTTACTCTTGTTACTGTAGGATAACTGTAAACAAGACAAAGCAGTGACTTTTATTTCTGAAACTGCACAGTAGGCTGTTCTCTAATTTTGATCTCAACTTTATATATAACACACTGGTCAGGATGAGAAACAGATATATTCTCAATAAATGTCCTTGTTTTTTTCTTTTTTATTATTATTATTATTATATTTTATTTAAACTATGACTTTTGACAGTATTAAAATGACCTACAATACTTCCGGGTTTTCAATGGAACTCTGTCCCCGTGATTTTAACCACAGACAAACTGAAAGCAGACTAAAAGTGCAACACAAATGTGACACAAATAATGCCGAAAGCTCACATAAAAGAGATATCAAGTTAGACGTATAGAGCCTGTCATCTGCAACATCCACTGAAGACAGACAGTTTTATTATTTATAGCATCTCTCATATACGTGTTGAGATTTAAAGCGATTAAAATATGAGATTCTCAAAAGCTTTGATGCGTCTCTTTGATGACTCACCTTGATCTCAGTAACCAGGATGTCTGTGATGCTTCCCAGAACAGTAACAAAGTCAAAAATGTTCCAAGCCTCTTTCAGGTAGTTCTGCAA